>NW_027460774.1:0-31844 GCF_050947875.1 Dermacentor variabilis | reverse complement strand
ATTTGTGCCAAAACGCGTTTTTAGCATGCGCATGCATCTTTTGGTAGACGCGGACGCAGTTTTCTGCAAAACCACACGATATGCATGCAAATGGTGCTTTTCGCAGAACGCGCGTGTGGATTTCTACCAAACGACGTGAAAAGCATGCCGATGCTGCTCTTTTTAGCACCCGCACACGGATTTGTGCCAAAACGCGTTTTAAGCATGCGCATGCATCTTTTGGTAGACGCGGACGCAGTTTTCTGCAAAACCACACGATATGCATGCAAATGGTGCTTTTGGCAGAACGCGCGCGTGGATTTCTACCAAACGACGTGAAAAGCATGCCGACGCTGCTCTTTTTAACATCCGCATATGGATTTGTGCCAAAGCGCGTTTTAAGCATGCGCATGCATCTTTTGGTAGACGCGGACGCAGTTTTCTGCAAAACCACACGATATGCATGCAAATGGTGCTTTTGGCAGAACGCGCGTGTGGATTTCTACCAAACGACGTGAAAAGCATGCCGATGCTGCTCTTTTTAGCACCCGCACATGGATTTGTGCCAAAACGCGTTTTTAGCATGCGCATGCATCTTTTGGTAGACGCGGACGCAGTTTTCTGCAAAACCACACGATATGCATGCAAATGGTGGTTTTCGCAGAACGCGCGTGTGGATTTCTACCAAACGACGTGAAAAGCATGCCGATGCTGCTCTTTTTAGCACCCGCACATGGATTTGTGCCAAAACGCGTTTTAAGCATGCGCATGCATCTTTTGGTAGACGCGGACGCAGTTTTCTGCAAAACCACACGATAGGCATGCAAATGGTGCTTTTGGCAGAACGCGCGTGTGGATTTCTACCAAACGACGTGAAAAGCATGCCGATGCTGCTCTCTTTAGCACCCGCACATGGATTTGTGCCAAAACGCGTTTTAAGCATGCGCATGCATCTTTTGGTAGACGCGGACGCAGTTTTCTGCAAAACCACACGATATGCATGCAAATGGTGCTTTTGGCAGAACGCGCGCGTGGATTTCTACCAAACGACGTGAAAAGCATGCCGATGCTGCTCTTTTTAACATCCGCACATGGATTTGTGCCAAAGCGCGTTTTAAGCATGCGCATGCATCTTTTGGTAGACGCGGACGCAGTTTTCTGCAAAACCACACGATAGGCATGCAAATGGTGCTTTTGGCAGAACGCGCGTGTGGATTTCTACCAAACGACGTGAAAAGCATGCCGATGCTGCTCTTTTTAGCACCCGCACATGGATTTGTGCCAAAACGCGTTTTAAGCATGCGCATGCATCTTTTGGTAGACGCGGACGCAGTTTTCTGCAAAACCACACGATATGCATGCAAATGGTGCTTTTGGCAGAACGCGCGCGTGGATTTCTACCAAACGACGTGAAAAGCATGCCGATGCTGCTCTTTTTAACATCCGCACATGGATTTGTGCCAAAGCGCGTTTTAAGCATGCGCATGCATCTTTTGGTAGACGCGGACGCAGTTTTCTGCAAAACCACACGATAGGCATGCAAATGGTGCTTTTGGCAGAACGCGCGTGTGGATTTCTACCAAACGACGTGAAAAGCATGCCGATGCTGCTCTTTTTAGCACCCGCACATGGATTTGTGCCAAAACGCGTTTTAAGCATGCGCATGCATCTTTTGGTAGACGCGGACGGAGTTTTCTGCAAAACCACACGATAGGCATGCAAATGGTGCTTTTGGCAGAACGCGCGTGTGGATTTCTACCAAACGACGTGAAAAGCATGCCGATGCTGCTCTTTTTAGCACCCGCACATGGATTTGTGCCAAAACGCGTTTTAAGCATGCGCATGCATCTTTTGGTAGACGCGGACGCAGTTTTCTGCAAAACCACACGATATGCATGCAAATGGTGCTTTTGGCAGAACGCGCGTGTGGATTTCTACCAAACGACGTGAAAAGCATGCCGATGCTGCTCTTTTTAACATCCGCACATGGATTTGTGCCAAAGCGCGTTTTAAGCATGCGCATGCATCTTTTGGTAGACGCGGACGCAGTTTTCTGCAAAACCACACGATATGCATGCAAATGGTGCTTTTGGCAGAACGCGCGCGTGGATTTCTACCAAACGACGTGAAAAGCATGCCGATGCTGCTCTTTTTAACATCCGCACATGGATTTGTGCCAAAGCGCGTTTTAAGCATGCGCATGCATGTTTTGGTAGACGCGGACGCAGTTTTCTGCAAAACCACACGATAGGCATGCAAATGGTGCTTTTGGCAGAACGCGCGTGTGGATTTCTACCAAACGACGTGAAAAGCATGCCGATGCTGCTCTTTTTAGCACCCGCACATGGATTGGTGCCAAAACGCGTTTTAAGCATGCGCATGCATCTTTTGGTAGACGCGGACGCAGTTTTCTGCAAAACCACACGATATGCATGCAAATGGTGCTTTTGGCAGAACGCGCGCGTGGATTTCTACCAAACGACGTGAAAAGCATGCCGATGCTGCTCTTTTTAACATCCGCACATGGATTTGTGCCAAAGCGCGTTTTAAGCATGCGCATGCATCTTTTGGTAGACGCGGACGCAGTTTTCTGCAAAACCACACGATAGGCATGCGAATGGTGCTTTTGGCAGAACGCGCGTGTGGATTTCTACCAAACGACGTGAAAAGCATGCCGATGCTGCTCTTTTTAGCACCCGCACATGGATTTGTGCCAAAACGCGTTTTAAGCATGCGCATGCATCTTTTGGTAGACGCGGACGCAGTTTTCTGCAAAACCACACGATATGCATGCAAATGGTGCTTTTGGCAGAACGCGCGTGTGGATTTCTACCAAACGACGTGAAAAGCATGCCGATGCTGCTCTTTTTAGCACCCGCACATGGATTAGTGCCAAAACGCGTTTTAAGCATGCGCATGCATCTTTTGGTAGACGCGGACGCAGTTTTCTGCAAAACCACACGATATGCATGCAAATGGTGCTTTTGGCAGAACGCGCGCGTGGATTTCTACCAAACGACGTGAAAAGCATGCCGATGCTGCTCTTTTTAACATCCGCACATGGATTTGTGCCAAAGCGCGTTTTAAGCATGCGCATGCATCTTTTGGTAGACGCGGACGCAGTTTTCTGCAAAACCACACGATAGGCATGCAAATGGTGCTTTTGGCAGAACGCGCGTGTGGATTTCTACCAAACGACGTGAAAAGCATGCCGATGCTGCTCTTTTTAGCACCCGCACATGGATTTGTGCCAAAACGCGTTTTAAGCATGCGCATGCATCTTTTGGTAGACGCGGACGCAGTTTTCTGCAAAACCACACGATATGCATGCAAATGGTGCTTTTGGCAGAACGCGCGTGTGGATTTCTACCAAACGACGTGAAAAGCATGCCGATGCTGCTCTTTTTAGCACCCGCACATGGATTTGTGCCAAAACGCGTTTTAAGCATGCGCATGCATCTATTGGTAGACGCGGACGCAGTTTTCTGCAAAACCACACGATATGCATGCAAATGGTGCTTTTGGCAGAACGCGCGCGTGGATTTCTACCAAACGACGTGAAAAGCATGCCGATGCTGCTCTTTTTAACATCCGCACATGGATTTGTGCCAAAGCGCGTTTTAAGCATGCGCATGCATCTTTTGGTAGACGCGGACGCAGTTTTCTGCAAAACCACACGATAGGCATGCAAATGGTGCTTTTGGCAGAACGCGCGTGTGGATTTCTACCAAACGACGTGAAAAGCATGCCGATGCTGCTCTTTTTAACATCCGCACATGGATTTGTGCCAAAGCGCGTTTTAAGCATGCGCATGCATCTTTTGGTAGACGCGGACGCAGTTTTCTGCAAAACCACACGATAGGCATGCAAATGGTGCTTTTGGCAGAACGCGCGTGTGGATTTCTACCAAACGACGTGAAAAGCATGCCGATGCTGCTCTTTTTAGCACCCGCACATGGATTTGTGCCAAAACGCGTTTTAAGCATGCGCATGCATCTTTTGGTAGACGCGGACGCAGTTTTCTGCAAAACCACACGATATGCATGCAAATGGTGCTTTTGGCAGAACGCGCGCGTGGATTTCTACCAAACGACGTGAAAAGCATGCCGATGCTGCTCTTTTTAACATCCGCACATGGATTTGTGCCAAAGCGCGTTTTAAGCATGCGCATGCATCTTTTGGTAGACGCGGACGCAGTTTTCTGCAAAACCACACGATAGGCATGCGAATGGTGCTTTTGGCAGAACGCGCGTGTGGATTTCTACCAAACGACGTGAAAAGCATGCCGATGCTGCTCTTTTTAGCACCCGCACATGGATTTGTGCCAAAACGCGTTTTAAGCATGCGCATGCATCTTTTGGTAGACGCGGACGCAGTTTTCTGCAAAACCACACGATATGCATGCAAATGGTGCTTTTGGCAGAACGCGCGTGTGGATTTCTACCAAACGACGTGAAAAGCATGCCGATGCTGCTCTTTTTAGCACCCGCACATGGATTAGTGCCAAAACGCGTTTTAAGCATGCGCATGCATCTTTTGGTAGACGCGGACGCAGTTTTCTGCAAACCACACGATATGCATGCAAATGGTGCTTTTGGCAGAACGCGCGCGTGGATTTCTACCAAACGACGTGAAAAGCATGCCGATGCTGCTCTTTTTAACATCCGCACATGGATTTGTGCCAAAGCGCGTTTTAAGCATGCGCATGCATCTTTTGGTAGACGCGGACGCAGTTTTCTGCAAAACCACACGATAGGCATGCAAATGGTGCTTTTGGCAGAACGCGCGTGTGGATTTCTACCAAACGACGTGAAAAGCATGCCGATGCTGCTCTTTTTAGCACCCGCACATGGATTTGTGCCAAAACGCGTTTTAAGCATGCGCATGCATCTTTTGGTAGACGCGGACGCAGTTTTCTGCAAAACCACACGATATGCATGCAAATGGTGCTTTTGGCAGAACGCGCGTGTGGATTTCTACCAAACGACGTGAAAAGCATGCCGATGCTGCTCTTTTTAGCACCCGCACATGGATTTGTGCCAAAACGCGTTTTAAGCATGCGCATGCATCTATTGGTAGACGCGGACGCAGTTTTCTGCAAAACCACACGATATGCATGCAAATGGTGCTTTTGGCAGAACGCGCGCGTGGATTTCTACCAAACGACGTGAAAAGCATGCCGATGCTGCTCTTTTTAACATCCGCACATGGATTTGTGCCAAAGCGCGTTTTAAGCATGCGCATGCATCTTTTGGTAGACGCGGACGCAGTTTTCTGCAAAACCACACGATAGGCATGCAAATGGTGCTTTTGGCAGAACGCGCGTGTGGATTTCTACCAAACGACGTGAAAAGCATGCCGATGCTGCTCTTTTTAACATCCGCACATGGATTTGTGCCAAAGCGCGTTTTAAGCATGCGCATGCATCTTTTGGTAGACGCGGACGCAGTTTTCTGCAAAACCACACGATAGGCATGCAAATGGTGCTTTTGGCAGAACGCGCGTGTGGATTTCTACCAAACGACGTGAAAAGCATGCCGATGCTGCTCTTTTTAGCACCCGCACATGGATTTGTGCCAAAACGCGTTTTAAGCATGCGCATGCATCTTTTGGTAGACGCGGACGCAGTTTTCTGCAAAACCACACGATATGCATGCAAATGGTGCTTTTGGCAGAACGCGCGCGTGGATTTCTACCAAACGACGTGAAAAGCATGCCGATGCTGCTCTTTTTAACATCCGCACATGGATTTGTGCCAAAGCGCGTTTTAAGCATGCGCATGCATCTTTTGGTAGACGCGGACGCAGTTTTCTGCAAAACCACACGATAGGCATGCAAATGGTGCTTTTGGCAGAACGCGCGTGTGGATTTCTACCAAACGACGTGAAAAGCATGCCGATGCTGCTCTTTTTAGCACCCGCACATGGATTTGTGCCAAAACGCGTTTTAAGCATGCGCATGCATCTTTTGGTAGACGCGGACGCAGTTTTCTGCAAAACCACACGATATGCATGCAAATGGTGCTTTTGGCAGAACGCGCGCGTGGATTTCTACCAAACGACGTGAAAAGCATGCCGATGCTGCTCTTTTTAACATCCGCACATGGATTTGTGCCAAAACGGGTTTTAAGCATGCGCATGCATCTTTTGGTAGACGCGGACGCAGTTTTCTGCAAAACCACACGATAGGCATGCAAATGGTGCTTTTGGCAGAACGCGCGCGTGGATTTCTACCAAACGACGTGAAAAGCATGCCGATGCTGCTCTTTTTAGCACCCGCACATGGATTTGTGCCAAAACGCGTTTTAAGCATGCGCATGCATCTTTTGGTAGACGCGGACGCAGTTTTCTGCATAACCACACGATATGCATGCAAATGGTGCTTTTGGCAGAACGCGCGCGTGGATTTCTACCAAACGACGTGAAAAGCATGCCGATGCTGCTCTTTTTAACATCCGCACATGGATTTGTGCCAAAGCGCGTTTTAAGCATGCGCATGCATCTTTTGGTAGACGCGGACGCAGTTTTCTGCAAAACCACACGATAGGCATGCAAATGGTGCTTTTGGCAGAACGCGCGCGTGGATTTCTACCAAACGACGTGAAAAGCATGCCGATGCTGCTCTTTTTAGCACCCGCACATGGATTTGTGCCAAAACGCGTTTTTAGCATGCACATGCATCTTTTGGTAGACGCGGACGCAGTTTTCTGCAAAACCACACGATATGCATGCAAATGGTGCTTTTGGCAGAACGCGCGTGTGGATTTCTACCAAACGACGTGAAAAGCATGCCGATGCTGCTCTTTTTAACATCCGCACATGGATTTGTGCCAAAGCGCGTTTTAAGCATGCGCATGCATCTTTTGGTAGACGCGGACGCAGTTTTCTGCAAAACCACACGATAGGCATGCAAATGGTGCTTTTGGCAGAACGCGCGTGTGGATTTCTACCAAACGACGTGAAAAGCATGCCGATGCTGCTCTTTTTAGCACCCGCACATGGATTTGTGCCAAAACGCGTTTTAAGCATGCGCATGCATCTTTTGGTAGACGCGGACGCAGTTTTCTGCAAAACCACACGATATGCATGCAAATGGTGCTTTTGGCAGAACGCGCGCGTGGATTTCTACCAAACGACGTGAAAAGCATGCCGATGCTGCTCTTTTTAACATCCGCACATGGATTTGTGCCAAAACGCGTTTTAAGCATGCGCATGCATCTTTTGGTAGACGCGGACGCAGTTTTCTGCAAAACCACACGATAGGCATGCAAATGGTGCTTTTGGCAGAACGCGCGCGTGGATTTCTACCAAACGACGTGAAAAGCATGCCGATGCTGCTCTTTTTAGCACCCGCACATGGATTTGTGCCAAAACGCGTTTTTAGCATGCACATGCATCTTTTGGTAGACGCGGACGCAGTTTTCTGCAAAACCACACGATATGCATCAAATGGTGCTTTTGGCAGAACGCGCGTGTGGATTTCTACCAAACGACGTGAAAAGCATGCCGATGCTGCTCTTTTTAACATCCGCACATGGATTTGTGCCAAAGCGCGTTTTAAGCATGCGCATGCATCTTTTGGTAGACGCGGACGCAGTTTTCTGCAAAACCACACGATAGGCATGCAAATGGTGCTTTTGGCAGAACGCGCGTGTGGATTTCTACCAAACGACGTGAAAAGCATGCCGATGCTGCTCTTTTTAGCACCCGCACATGGATTTGTGCCAAAACGCGTTTTTAGCATGCGCATGCATCTTTTGGTAGACGCGGACGCAGTTTTCTGCAAAACCACACGATAGGCATGCAAATGGTGCTTTTGGCAGAACGCGCGTGTGGATTTCTACCAAACGACGTGAAAAGCATGCCGATGCTGCTCTTTTTAGCACCCGCACATGGATTTGTGCCAAAACGCGTTTTAAGCATGCGCATGCATCTTTTGGTAGACGCGGACGCAGTTTTCTGCAAAACCACACGATAGGCATGCAAATGGTGCTTTTGGCAGAACGCGCGTGTGGATTTCTACCAAACGACGTGAAAAGCATGCCGATGCTGCTCTTTTTAGCACCCGCACATCGATTTGTGCCAAAACGCGTTTTAAGCATGCGCATGCATCTTTTGGTAGACGCGGACGCAGTTTTCTGCAAAACCACACGATATGCATGCAAATGGTGCTTTTGGCAGAACGCGCGCGTGTATTTCTACCAAACGACGTGAAAAGCATGCCGATGCTGCTCTTTTTAACATCCGCACATGGATTTGTGCCAAAACGCGTTTTAAGCATGCGCATGCATCTTTTGGTAGACGCGGACGCAGTTTTCTGCAAAACCACACGATATGCATGCAAATGGTGCTTTTGGCAGAACGCGCGCGTGGATTTCTACCAAACGACGTGAAAAGCATGCCGATGCTGCTCTTTTTAACATCCGCACATGGATTTGTGCCAAAGCGCGTTTTAAGCATGCGCATGCATCTTTTGGTAGACGCGGACGCAGTTTTCTGCAAAACCACACGATAGGCATGCAAATGGTGCTTTTGGCAGAACGCGCGTGTGGATTTCTACCAAACGACGTGAAAAGCATGCCGATGCTGCTCTTTTTAGCACCCGCACATGGATTTGTGCCAAAACGCGTTTTAAGCATGCGCATGCATCTTTTGGTAGACGCGGACGCAGTTTTCTGCAAAACCACACGATATGCATGCAAATGGTGCTTTGGCAGAACGCGCGCGTGGATTTCTACCAAACGACGTGAAAAGCATGCCGATGCTGCTCTTTTTAACATCCGCACATGGATTTGTGCCAAAACGCGTTTTTAGCATGCACATGCATCTTTTGGTAGACGCGGACGCAGTTTTCTGCAAAACCACACGATAGGCATGCAAATGGTGCTTTTGGCAGAACGCGCGTGTGGATTTCTACCAAACGACGTGAAAAGCATGCCGATGCTGCTCTTTTTAGCACCCGCACATGGATTTGTGCCAAAACGCGTTTTAAGTATGCGCATGCATCTTTTGGTAGACGCGGACGCAGTTTTCTGCAAAACCACACGATAGGCATGCAAATGGTGCTTTTGGCAGAACGCGCGTGTGGATTTCTACCAAACGACGTGAAAAGCATGCCGATGCTGCTCTTTTTAGCACCCGCACATGGATTTGTGCCAAAACGCGTTTTAAGCATGCGCATGCATCTTTTGGTAGACGCGGACGCAGTTTTCTGCAAAACCACACGATATGCATGCAAATGGTGCTTTTGGCAGAACGCGCGCGTGGATTTCTACCAAACGACGTGAAAAGCATGCCGATGCTGCTCTTTTTAACATCCGCACATGGATTTGTGCCAAAACGCGTTTTTAGCATGCGCATGCAACTTTTGGTAGACGCGGACGCAGTTTTCTGCAAAACCACACGATATGCATGCAAATGGTGCTTTTGGCAGAACGCGCGTGTGGATTTCTACCAAACGACGTGAAAAGCATGCCGATGCTGCTCTTTTTAAAATCCGCACATGGATTTGTGCCAAAGCGCGTTTTAAGCATGCGCATGCATCTTTTGGTAGACGCGGACGCAGTTTTCTGCAAAACCACACGATAGGCATGCAAATGGTGCTTTTGGCAGAACGCGCGTGTGGATTTCTACCAAACGACGTGAAAAGCATGCCGATGCTGCTCTTTTTAGCACCCGCACATGGATTTGTGCCAAAGCGCGTTTTAAGCATGCGCATGCATCTTTTGGTAGACGCGGACGCAGTTTTCTGCAAAACCACACGATAGGCATGCAAATGGTGCTTTTGGCAGAACGCGCGTGTGGATTTCTACCAAACGACGTGAAAAGCATGCCGATGCTGCTCTTTTTAGCACCCGCACATGGATTTGTGCCAAAACGCGTTTTAAGCATGCGCATGCATCTTTTGGTAGACGCGGACGCAGTTTTCTGCATAACCACACGATATGCATGCAAATGGTGCTTTTGGCAGAACGCGCGCGTGGATTTCTACCAAACGACGTGAAAAGCATGCCGATGCTGCTCTTTTTAACATCCGCACATGGATTTGTGCCAAAGCGCGTTTTAAGCATGCGCATGCATCTTTTGGTAGACGCGGACGCAGTTTTCTGCAAAACCACACGATAGGCATGCAAATGGTGCTTTTGGCAGAACGCGCGCGTGGATTTCTACCAAACGACGTGAAAAGCATGCCGATGCTGCTCTTTTTAGCACCCGCACATGGATTTGTGCCAAAACGCGTTTTTAGCATGCACATGCATCTTTTGGTAGACGCGGACGCAGTTTTCTGCAAAACCACACGATATGCATGCAAATGGTGCTTTTGGCAGAACGCGCGTGTGGATTTCTACCAAACGACGTGAAAAGCATGCCGATGCTGCTCTTTTTAACATCCGCACATGGATTTGTGCCAAAGCGCGTTTTAAGCATGCGCATGCATCTTTTGGTAGACGCGGACGCAGTTTTCTGCAAAACCACACGATAGGCATGCAAATGGTGCTTTTGGCAGAACGCGCGTGTGGATTTCTACCAAACGACGTGAAAAGCATGCCGATGCTGCTCTTTTTAGCACCCGCACATGGATTTGTGCCAAAACGCGTTTTAAGCATGCGCATGCATCTTTTGGTAGACGCGGACGCAGTTTTCTGCAAAACCACACGATATGCATGCAAATGGTGCTTTTGGCAGAACGCGCGCGTGGATTTCTACCAAACGACGTGAAAAGCATGCCGATGCTGCTCTTTTTAACATCCGCACATGGATTTGTGCCAAAGCGCGTTTTAAGCATGCGCATGCATCTTTTGGTAGACGCGGACGCAGTTTTCTGCAAAACCACACGATAGGCATGCGAATGGTGCTTTTGGCAGAACGCGAGCGTGGATTTCTACCAAACGACGTGAAAAGCATGCCGATGCTGCTCTTTTTAACATCCGCACATGGATTTGTGCCAAAGCGCGTTTTAAGCATGCGCATGCATCTTTTGGTAGACGCGGACGCAGTTTTCTGCAAAACCACACGATAGGCATGCAAATGGTGCTTTTGGCAGAACGCGCGTGTGGATTTCTACCAAACGACGTGAGAAGCATGCCGATGCTGCTCTTTTTAGCACCCGCACATAGATTTGTGCCAAAACGCGTTTTAAGCATGCGCATGCATCTTTTGGTAGACGCGGACGCAGTTTTCTGCAAAACCACACGATATGCATGCAAATGGTGCTTTTGGCAGAACGCGCGCGTGGATTTCTACCAAACGACGTGAAAAGCATGCCGACGCTGCTCTTTTTAACATCCGCACATGGATTTGTGCCAAAGCGCGTTTTAAGCATGCGCATGCATCTTTTGGTAGACGCGGACGCAGTTTTCTGCAAAACCACACGATATGCATGCAAATGGTGCTTTTGGCAGAACGCGCGTGTGGATTTCTACCAAACGACGTGAAAAGCATGCCGATGCTGCTCTTTTTAGCACCCGCACATGGATTTGTGCCAAAACGCGTTTTAAGCATGCGCATGCATCTTTTGGTAGACGCGGACGCAGTTTTCTGCAAAACCACACGATAGGCATGCAAATGGTGCTTTTGGCAGAACGCGCGCGTGGATTTCTACCAAACGACGTGAAAAGCATGCCGATGCTGCTCTTTTTAACATCCGCACATGGATTTGTGCCAAAGCGCGTTTTAAGCATGCGCATGCATCTTTTGGTAGACGCGGACGCAGTTTTCTGCAAAACCACACGATAGGCATGCAAATGGTGCTTTTGGCAGAACGCGCGTGTGGATTTCTACCAAACGACGTGAAAAGCATGCCGATGCTGCTCTTTTTAGCACCCGCACATGGATTTGTGCCAAAACGCGTTTTAAGCATGCGCATGCATCTTTTGGTAGACGCGGACGCAGTTTTCTGCAAAACCACACGATATGCATGCAAATGGTGCTTTTGGCAGAACGCGCGCGTGGATTTCTACCAAACGACGTGAAAAGCATGCCGATGCTGCTCTTTTTAACATCCGCACATGGATTTGTGCCAAAACGCGTTTTAAGCATGCGCATGCATCTTTTGGTAGACGCGGACGCAGTTTTCTGCAAAACCACACGATAGGCATGCAAATGGTGCTTTTGGCAGAACGCGCGCGTGGATTTCTACCAAACGACGTGAAAAGCATGCCGATGCTGCTCTTTTTAGCACCCGCACATGGATTTGTGCCAAAACGCGTTTTTAGCATGCACATGCATCTTTTGGTAGACGCGGACGCAGTTTTCTGCAAAACCACACGATATGCATCAAAATGGTGCTTTTGGCAGAACGCGCGTGTGGATTTCTACCAAACGACGTGAAAAGCATGCCGATGCTGCTCTTTTTAACATCCGCACATGGATTTGTGCCAAAGCGCGTTTTAAGCATGCGCATGCATCTTTTGGTAGACGCGGACGCAGTTTTCTGCAAAACCACACGATAGGCATGCAAATGGTGCTTTTGGCAGAACGCGCGTGTGGATTTCTACCAAACGACGTGAAAAGCATGCCGATGCTGCTCTTTTTAGCACCCGCACATGGATTTGTGCCAAAACGCGTTTTTAGCATGCGCATGCATCTTTTGGTAGACGCGGACGCAGTTTTCTGCAAAACCACACGATAGGCATGCAAATGGTGCTTTTGGCAGAACGCGCGTGTGGATTTCTACCAAACGACGTGAAAAGCATGCCGATGCTGCTCTTTTTAGCACCCGCACATGGATTTGTGCCAAAACGCGTTTTAAGCATGCGCATGCATCTTTTGGTAGACGCGGACGCAGTTTTCTGCAAAACCACACGATAGGCATGCAAATGGTGCTTTTGGCAGAACGCGCGTGTGGATTTCTACCAAACGACGTGAAAAGCATGCCGATGCTGCTCTTTTTAGCACCCGCACATCGATTTGTGCCAAAACGCGTTTTAAGCATGCGCATGCATCTTTTGGTAGACGCGGACGCAGTTTTCTGCAAAACCACACGATATGCATGCAAATGGTGCTTTTGGCAGAACGCGCGCGTGTATTTCTACCAAACGACGTGAAAAGCATGCCGATGCTGCTCTTTTTAACATCCGCACATGGATTTGTGCCAAAACGCGTTTTAAGCATGCGCATGCATCTTTTGGTAGACGCGGACGCAGTTTTCTGCAAAACCACACGATATGCATGCAAATGGTGCTTTTGGCAGAACGCGCGCGTGGATTTCTACCAAACGACGTGAAAAGCATGCCGATGCTGCTCTTTTTAACATCCGCACATGGATTTGTGCCAAAGCGCGTTTTAAGCATGCGCATGCATCTTTTGGTAGACGCGGACGCAGTTTTCTGCAAAACCACACGATAGGCATGCAAATGGTGCTTTTGGCAGAACGCGCGTGTGGATTTCTACCAAACGACGTGAAAAGCATGCCGATGCTGCTCTTTTTAGCACCCGCACATGGATTTGTGCCAAAACGCGTTTTAAGCATGCGCATGCATCTTTTGGTAGACGCGGACGCAGTTTTCTGCAAAACCACACGATATGCATGCAAATGGTGCTTTTGGCAGAACGCGCGCGTGGATTTCTACCAAACGACGTGAAAAGCATGCCGATGCTGCTCTTTTTAACATCCGCACATGGATTTGTGCCAAAACGCGTTTTTAGCATGCACATGCATCTTTTGGTAGACGCGGACGCAGTTTTCTGCAAAACCACACGATAGGCATGCAAATGGTGCTTTTGGCAGAACGCGCGTGTGGATTTCTACCAAACGACGTGAAAAGCATGCCGATGCTGCTCTTTTTAGCACCCGCACATGGATTTGTGCCAAAACGCGTTTTAAGTATGCGCATGCATCTTTTGGTAGACGCGGACGCAGTTTTCTGCAAAACCACACGATAGGCATGCAAATGGTGCTTTTGGCAGAACGCGCGTGTGGATTTCTACCAAACGACGTGAAAAGCATGCCGATGCTGCTCTTTTTAGCACCCGCACATGGATTTGTGCCAAAACGCGTTTTAAGCATGCGCATGCATCTTTTGGTAGACGCGGACGCAGTTTTCTGCAAAACCACACGATATGCATGCAAATGGTGCTTTTGGCAGAACGCGCGCGTGGATTTCTACCAAACGACGTGAAAAGCATGCCGATGCTGCTCTTTTTAACATCCGCACATGGATTTGTGCCAAAACGCGTTTTTAGCATGCGCATGCAACTTTTGGTAGACGCGGACGCAGTTTTCTGCAAAACCACACGATATGCATGCAAATGGTGCTTTTGGCAGAACGCGCGTGTGGATTTCTACCAAACGACGTGAAAAGCATGCCGATGCTGCTCTTTTTAAAATCCGCACATGGATTTGTGCCAAAGCGCGTTTTAAGCATGCGCATGCATCTTTTGGTAGACGCGGACGCAGTTTTCTGCAAAACCACACGATAGGCATGCAAATGGTGCTTTTGGCAGAACGCGCGTGTGGATTTCTACCAAACGACGTGAAAAGCATGCCGATGCTGCTCTTTTTAGCACCCGCACATGGATTTGTGCCAAAGCGCGTTTTAAGCATGCGCATGCATCTTTTGGTAGACGCGGACGCAGTTTTCTGCAAAACCACACGATAGGCATGCAAATGGTGCTTTTGGCAGAACGCGCGTGTGGATTTCTACCAAACGACGTGAAAAGCATGCCGATGCTGCTCTTTTTAGCACCCGCACATGGATTTGTGCCAAAACGCGTTTTAAGCATGCGCATGCATCTTTTGGTAGACGCGGACGCAGTTTTCTGCATAACCACACGATATGCATGCAAATGGTGCTTTTGGCAGAACGCGCGCGTGGATTTCTACCAAACGACGTGAAAAGCATGCCGATGCTGCTCTTTTTAACATCCGCACATGGATTTGTGCCAAAGCGCGTTTTAAGCATGCGCATGCATCTTTTGGTAGACGCGGACGCAGTTTTCTGCAAAACCACACGATAGGCATGCAAATGGTGCTTTTGGCAGAACGCGCGCGTGGATTTCTACCAAACGACGTGAAAAGCATGCCGATGCTGCTCTTTTTAGCACCCGCACATGGATTTGTGCCAAAACGCGTTTTTAGCATGCACATGCATCTTTTGGTAGACGCGGACGCAGTTTTCTGCAAAACCACACGATATGCATGCAAATGGTGCTTTTGGCAGAACGCGCGTGTGGATTTCTACCAAACGACGTGAAAAGCATGCCGATGCTGCTCTTTTTAACATCCGCACATGGATTTGTGCCAAAGCGCGTTTTAAGCATGCGCATGCATCTTTTGGTAGACGCGGACGCAGTTTTCTGCAAAACCACACGATAGGCATGCAAATGGTGCTTTTGGCAGAACGCGCGTGTGGATTTCTACCAAACGACGTGAAAAGCATGCCGATGCTGCTCTTTTTAGCACCCGCACATGGATTTGTGCCAAAACGCGTTTTAAGCATGCGCATGCATCTTTTGGTAGACGCGGACGCAGTTTTCTGCAAAACCACACGATATGCATGCAAATGGTGCTTTTGGCAGAACGCGCGCGTGGATTTCTACCAAACGACGTGAAAAGCATGCCGATGCTGCTCTTTTTAACATCCGCACATGGATTTGTGCCAAAGCGCGTTTTAAGCATGCGCATGCATCTTTTGGTAGACGCGGACGCAGTTTTCTGCAAAACCACACGATAGGCATGCGAATGGTGCTTTTGGCAGAACGCGAGCGTGGATTTCTACCAAACGACGTGAAAAGCATGCCGATGCTGCTCTTTTTAACATCCGCACATGGATTTGTGCCAAAGCGCGTTTTAAGCATGCGCATGCATCTTTTGGTAGACGCGGACGCAGTTTTCTGCAAAACCACACGATAGGCATGCAAATGGTGCTTTTGGCAGAACGCGCGTGTGGATTTCTACCAAACGACGTGAAAAGCATGCCGATGCTGCTCTTTTTAGCACCCGCACATGGATTTGTGCCAAAACGCGTTTTAAGCATGCGCATGCATCTTTTGGTAGACGCGGACGCAGTTTTCTGCAAACCCACACGATATGCATGCAAATGGTGCTTTTGGCAGAACGCGCGCGTGGATTTCTACCAAACGACGTGAAAAGCATGCCGATGCTGCTCTTTTTAGCACCCGCACATGGATTTGTGCCAAAACGCGTTTTAAGCATGCGCATGCATCTTTTGGTAGACGCGGACGCAGTTTTCTGCATAACCACACGATATGCATGCAAATGGTGCTTTTGGCAGAACGCGCGCGTGGATTTCTACCAAACGACGTGAAAAGCATGCCGATGCTGCTCTTTTTAACATCCGCACATGGATTTGTGCCAAAGCGCGTTTTAAGCATGCGCATGCATCTTTTGGTAGACGCGGACGCAGTTTTCTGCAAAACCACACGATAGGCATGCAAATGGTGCTTTTGGCAGAACGCGCGCGTGGATTTCTACCAAACGACGTGAAAAGCATGCCGATGCTGCTCTTTTTAGCACCCGCACATGGATTTGTGCCAAAACGCGTTTTTAGCATGCACATGCATCTTTTGGTAGACGCGGACGCAGTTTTCTGCAAAACCACACGATATGCATGCAAATGGTGCTTTTGGCAGAACGCGCGTGTGGATTTCTACCAAACGACGTGAAAAGCATGCCGATGCTGCTCTTTTTAACATCCGCACATGGATTTGTGCCAAAGCTCGTTTTAAGCATGCGCATGCATCTTTTGGTAGACGCGGACGCAGTTTTCTGCAAAACCACACGATAGGCATGCAAATGGTGCTTTTGGCAGAACGCGCGTGTGGATTTCTACCAAACGACGTGAAAAGCATGCCGATGCTGCTCTTTTTAGCACCCGCACATGGATTTGTGCCAAAACGCGTTTTAAGCATGCGCATGCATCTTTTGGTAGACGCGGACGCAGTTTTCTGCAAAACCACACGATATGCATGCAAATGGTGCTTTTGGCAGAACGCGCGCGTGGATTTCTACCAAACGACGTGAAAAGCATGCCGATGCTGCTCTTTTTAACATCCGCACATGGATTTGTGCCAAAGCGCGTTTTAAGCATGCGCATGCATCTTTTGGTAGACGCGGACGCAGTTTTCTGCAAAACCACACGATAGGCATGCGAATGGTGCTTTTGGCAGAACGCGCGTGTGGATTTCTACCAAACGACGTGAAAAGCATGCCGATGCTGCTCTTTTTAGCACCCGCACATGGATTTGTGCCAAAACGCGTTTTAAGCATGCGCATGCATCTTTTGGTAGACGCGGACGCAGTTTTCTGCAAAACCACACGATATGCATGCAAATGGTGCTTTTGGCAGAACGCGCGCGTGGATTTCTACCAAACGACGTGAAAAGCATGCCGATGCTGCTCTTTTTAACATCCGCACATGGATTTGTGCCAAAGCGCGTTTTAAGCATGCGCATGCATCTTTTGGTAGACGCGGACGCAGTTTTCTGCAAAACCACACGATAGGCATGCAAATGGTGCTTTTGGCAGAACGCGCGTGTGGATTTCTACCAAACGACGTGAAAAGCATGCCGATGCTGCTCTTTTTAGCACCCGCACATGGATTTGTGCCAAAACGCGTTTTAAGCATGCGCATGCATCTTTTGGTAGACGCGGACGCAGTTTTCTGCAAACCCACACGATATGCATGCAAATGGTGCTTTTGGCAGAACGCGCGCGTGGATTTCTACCAAACGACGTGAAAAGCATGCCGATGCTGCTCTTTTTAACATCCGCACATGGATTTGTGCCAAAACGCGTTTTAAGCATGCGCATGCATCTTTTGGTAGACGCGGACGCAGTTTTCTGCAAAACCACACGATAGGCATGCAAATGGTGCTTTTGGCAGAACGCGCGCGTGGATTTCTACCAAACGACGTGAAAAGCATGCCGATGCTGCTCTTTTTAGCACCCGCACATGGATTTGTGCCAAAACGCGTTTTTAGCATGCACATGCATCTTTTGGTAGACGCGGACGCAGTTTTCTGCAAAACCACACGATATGCATGCAAATGGTGCTTTTGGCAGAACGCGCGTGTGGATTTCTACCAAACGACGTGAGAAGCATGCCGATGCTGCTCTTTTTAGCACCCGCACATGGATTTGTGCCAAAACGCGTTTTAAGCATGCGCATGCATCTTTTGGTAGACGCGGACGCAGTTTTCTGCAAAACCACACGATATGCATGCAAATGGTGCTTTTGGCAGAACGCGCGCGTGGATTTCTACCAAACGACG
Organism: Dermacentor variabilis; assembly: GCF_050947875.1. Taxonomy (NCBI): domain Eukaryota; kingdom Metazoa; phylum Arthropoda; class Arachnida; order Ixodida; family Ixodidae; genus Dermacentor; species Dermacentor variabilis. The sequence goes on along the minus strand of NW_027460774.1, from coordinate 13,632 downwards.
TGAAAAGCATGCCGATGCTGCTCTTTTTAACATCCGCACATGGATTTGTGCCAAAGCGCGTTTTAAGCATGCGCATGCATCTTTTGGTAGACGCGGACGCAGTTTTCTGCAAAACCACACGATAGGCATGCAAATGGTGCTTTTGGCAGAACGCGCGTGTGGATTTCTACCAAACGACGTGAAAAGCATGCCGATGCTGCTCTTTTTAGCACCCGCACATGGATTTGTGCCAAAACGCGTTTTAAGCATGCGCATGCATCTTTTGGTAGACGCGGACGCAGTTTTCTGCAAAACCACACGATATGCATGCAAATGGTGCTTTTGGCAGAACGCGCGCGTGGATTTCTACCAAAGGACGTGAAAAGCATGCCGATGCTGCTCTTTTTAGCACCCGCACATGGATTTGTGCCAAAACGCGTTTTAAGCATGCGCATGCATCTTTTGGTAGACGCGGACGCAGTTTTCTGCAAAACCACACGATATGCATGCAAATGGTGCTTTTGGCAGAACGCGCGCGTGTATTTCTACCAAACGACGTGAAAAGCATGCCGATGCTGCTCTTTTTAACATCCGCACATGGATTTGTGCCAAAACGCGTTTTAAGCATGCGCATGCATCTTTTGGTAGACGCGGACGCAGTTTTCTGTAAAACCACACGATAGGCATGCAAATGGTGCTTTTGGCAGAACGCGCGTGTGGATTTCTACCAAACGACGTGAAAAGCATGCCGAGGCTGCTCTTTTTAGCACCCGCACATGGATTTGTGCCAAAACGCGTTTTAAGCATGCGCATGCATCTTTTGGTAGACGCGGACGCAGTTTTCTGCAAAACCACACGATAGGCATGCAAATGGTGCTTTTGGCAGAACGCGCGTGTGGATTTCTACCAAACGACGTGAAAAGCATGCCGATGCTGCTCTTTTTAGCACCCGCACATGGATTTGTGCCAAAACGCGTTTTAAGCATGCGCATGCATCTTTTGGTAGACGCGGACGCAGTTTTCTGCAAAACCACACGATAGGCATGCAAATGGTGCTTTTGGCAGAACGCGCGTGTGGATTTCTACCAAACGACGTGAAAAGCATGCCGATGCTGCTCTTTTTAGCACCCGCACATGGATTTGTGCCAAAACGCGTTTTAAGCATGCGCATGCATCTTTTGGTAGACGCGGACGCAGTTTTCTGCATAACCACACGATATGCATGCAAATGGTGCTTTTGGCAGAACGCGCGCGTGGATTTCTACCAAACGACGTGAAAAGCGTGCCGATGCTGCTCTTTTTAACATCCGCACATGGATTTGTGCCAAAGCGCGTTTTAAGCATGCGCATGCATCTTTTGGTAGACGCGGACGCAGTTTTCTGCAAAACCACACGATAGGCATGCAAATGGTGCTTTTGGCAGAACGCGCGTGTGGATTTCTACCAAACGACGTGAAAAGCATGCCGATGCTGCTCTTTTTAGCACCCGCACATGGATTTGTGCCAAAACGCGTTTTTAGCATGCGCATGCATCTTTTGGTAGACGCGGACGCAGTTTTCTGCAAAACCACACGATATGCATGCAAATGGTGCTTTTCGCAGAACGCGCGTGTGGATTTCTACCAAACGACGTGAAAAGCATGCCGATGCTGCTCTTTTTAGCACCCGCACATGGATTTGTGCCAAAACGCGTTTTAAGCATGCGCATGCATCTTTTGGTAGACGCGGACGCAGTTTTCTGCAAAACCACACGATATGCATGCAAATGGTGCTTTTGGCAGAACGCGCGCGTGGATTTCTACCAAACGACGTGAAAAGCATGCCGACGCTGCTCTTTTTAACATCCGCATATTGACGCAACTATATTTGGCAGAACGATAATTCAGCGGGTATGCGCCAGTGGGGACGACGCTGAAGTAGCGCGGGTTTTTAGGTGAAGCGGGGGAAAACGAAGAAGACGTTGTTGTTGTTCCCTTGGACGACTGATAAAGTGCGTTTCTTGGCGGTGCTGCTACGCATACTCGTTGATCCCACGTCGTTACACTGGTGGAGGTGCGGGGTATTCTTCATGCTTGGCACCCCTTCGCGGAGCCGACGAGCGAGCCCGGAATCACCATCGCGCATCGAAACACCGGTCCACCGCTTCAGTCGTCGCCTGCTAGGCTTAGCGCCCGAGTCCAGTCCCCTGCAAGAAACTTCGAGAAATCGTTTGCCTCCTACAAATAACATGGCCACCGCAGCTCCATCGCAAGTAACACTACAGAATCCTATGGTCCCGGAGAGCTTTCATGGTGATGCCTTTGAAGACGTCCAAGATTGGCTCGACCAGTTCGAGCGCGTCGCCCAGTATAACCATAAGACCAGCTCGGCGGACAAACTCTCGAGTGTCTATTTCTATTTGAAGGACAATGCTCGTACGTGGTACGTAAACCGGGAGAGGAGCTTTGCCACGTGGGACGACTTCCGCGCACAGCTGCTGGATACCTTTTCAAGCATCGACAGGAGGGAAAACGCGCAGCGTCTCCTTGAAATCCGCGTTCAAAAGCCCAATGAGAGTGTTGCTATGTTCTCGGAAGACATGGCCCGTCTTTTCCGTAGGGCAGATCCAGACATGCCAGAGGAAAGAAAGCTGCGATATCTCCTGCGAGGAGTGAAGGAACAACTGTTTGCCGGCCTTGTGAGAAATCCACCGACAACAGTGGCACAGTTCACAAAAGAGGCTACAGCCATTGAACGGGCCCTGCATCAACGATACCGCCAGCATGACATGGGCAACTCGACGGCGAACACTTCCGTACTGGCTGCGAGTAACGACATGTCTCTGCGTGAAGTTGTCCGCGAAGTGGTGCGAGAAGAGCTTCGGCAGCTCGGCTTTGTGGTTGCGCCTACGGAACCGACGCCAGCGTTATCTTTTGTTGCTGATGTCGTCCGGGAGGAAGTCCGGCAAGCTTTTTCAGCGCCAGACTGTGGCAACGTTCCGCGGCGCCTCACTTATGCGGAAGCTGTTCGCCGGCCACTCAACGCAACTTCAACGCCGTTGACACCCATAACTACAACACCACCTACGCCACAAGTAGAGCCGACATCGTCACCCTCGTCGACTCTACCGACCCCGCCGATCATGCCAGCACAAACAACGCCGTATTTTCGACATGCGCACGCCACCCCTTGGCTCCATGGAGAGTTACAGCCGAACTACCAGCGTCGGAAAACCGATTTGTGGCGCACCGTCGACCGTCGACCAGTGTGCTACCATTGTGGTGAAGCTGGACACGTCTATAGAGTTTGCCGCAAATGGAACAACTATCGCGCCGCTCAACAACCAAGCTTCCCTGCCAACTATGCTTATTCTCCGTACGACGGTCGACGCGCTTACAACGACGCTCCTGTGAACAGTCAGCCACCAAATACGACGACGCCCCGACCACGTTCCCCTTCTCCATCTCCGGCGCGCTACAATTCGCCGACTCGTCGCAGCTTTGCCGACGTCACTAGGGGCAGATCGCCTAGCCCTCGACGGGGAAACTAGCCGCAGCGACCTCCGGGGGTGAGGTTGCCAATACTCTAACTGCTCCACATCCCCCGTTATCGACGAACGACGACGTGAAGACTACATTGACGAAAAAGACGCCCAGCACAACGACGAATACGACGAATAGAAGTACGAAAGACGTAACTGACATCGTCAGCGCCGAGCTCATCGTTTGCATTGACGGCCACGAAATAGCCGCTCTGGTTGACACTGGCTCGCATTTTTCAATCCTTAGCTTACAGGTCGCTGACAAACTGAGGAAGGTGAAGACACCATGGCACGGGCCCAACATAAGAACCGCCGGAGGTCAGTTGATGACACCTGTCGGGAAATGCACGACCCGACTCTTAATCGCCGGTTCCACCTTCGTCGTCACCCTCGTCATCCTTACTGAGTGTTGTAAAGAACTTATACTGGGCATGGATTTCCTACGGGAGTACGGTGCCGTGATTAACATCCGTGACAGAAGCGTCACATTTGCCACGAGTTCGGATAACGTCACCCATGAGAAGCCACAACAACCTCGCTTACGTATTGCCGCGGACGACGTCATACTTTTGCCGCGGAGTTGCTCCCTCGTACAGGTGCGCTGTGACAGCCTGCAAAGTGGGACTGGAGTAGCGGAACACATCAGTGCGCTAGCACTGAATTGCGGTGTGTCCATTGCCAGAGCACTTATCAATGTAATCGACGGAAGCGCCGAACTCTTGCTGACAAATTTTAGTAGGGAGCGCCGACACATCGTTAGAGGCACTGCTGTCGCCTATTTCGATGAAGTGACAGAAATACAAGACTGCCACTTAGCGCAGGAGTCGGCCTCTACAATCCACACAGCTGCACCTATTGTAGACGTTAATCCGACGTTAACGGCCGTTGAGCGGAACCGTCTGCTTGAGCTCATCAAGCAGTACCAGGGCTGTTTCTCCTCTGCGTCAAGAGTTGGTCAAACGCCACTTACGAAACACCGCATCATTACTGATGTCGACGCCAGACCCATCCGACAAAACCCTTATCGTGTGGCCCCAAAGGAACGCGAAGCAATACAAAAACAAGTGAAGACGATGCTAGAAGATGGCGTTATTCGACCATCTAATAGCCCGTGGGCATCACCTGTAGTTTTAGTGAAGAAGAAGGACGGTAGCCTGCGCTTCTGCGTCGACTATCGGAAGCTCAATCAGGTCACAAAGAAGGACGTTTATCCACTGCCGCGTATTGATGATTCCTTGGATAGGTTGCGAAACTCGTGCTGCTTTTCCTCAATGGACCTGAAAAGCGGTTATTGGCAGATCGAAGTGGATGAGAGAGACCGTGAGAAAACAGCCTTTGTGACGCCTGACGGACTTTATGAATTTCAGGTACTTCCTTTCGGTTTGTGTTCGGCGCCAGCAACATTTCAGCGTCTAATGGACACTGTGCTCTCCGGACTCAAATGGCAAACATGCCTGGTGTACTTGGATGACGTGATTGTCTTTTCCGCAACGTTCGACGAACACTTACGACGGCTGAAAACTGTTTTTGAAGCGATACGCTCTGCCGGTCTTACTTTGAAGCCTGAGAAGTGCCATTTTGGTTTTCATGAGCTCCAATTCCTCGGTCACGTCGTCAGTAGCCAAGGAGTCCGACCTGATCCGGATAAAATTGCCGCCGTCGCTAATTTCCCGATTCCATCAGACAAAAAAGCCGTGCGACGTTTTCTTGGACTCTGTGCATATTACCGGCGATTTATTGCGAATTTCTCGCGTATCGCGTGGCCGTTAACTCAGCTCACCCGAGAAGATATGCCTTTTACTTGGGGCGAAGACCAGCAGCGGGCATTCCACGAGCTCCGGCAACGCATGCAATCGCCTCCGGTATTAGCACACTTCGATGAGGAAGCCCCGACGATATTGCATACAGACGCTAGTAATGTCGGTCTAGGGGCGGTGCTAGTACAATGGCAGGGCGACAGCGAAAAGGTGATTGCTTACGCCAGTAGGACACTATCCCGAGCCGAAGCTAACTACTCCACCACTGAAAAAGAATGCCTCGCAATGGTATGGGCAGTTCTGAAATTTCGTCCGTATTTGTATGGTCGGTCTTTCACCGTCGTTAGTGACCACCATTCCCTCTGCTGGCTCATTAATTTGAAAGATCCTTCCGGCCGGCTCGCACGCTGGAGTCTTCGACTCCAAGAGTTCGACTTTGTTGTTACATACAAGTCGGGAAAACGGCACGCAGACGCCGACTGCCTTTCTCGGTCTCCTGTTGAGCCGGCAGCACAAGACGATGACGACACGGTTTTTCTGGCACTCGTGGATACTGCCGATCTTTCACGCCAGCAACGGGATGACATTGAATTGCTGCCGCTTATTGATTACCTCGAAGGACGAACCAACCGCGTGCCGAGGCTCTTTGCAAGAGGGGTGGCATCATACTGCTTGCATCGCAACGTCCTCTACAAGAAGAACTTCTCGCCTAGCGGCAGCAACTACTTACTTGTTGTTCCATCACCGCTTCGACGTGAAATCTTACACGCCTGCCACAACGAGCCGACTGCTGGGCACTTGGGCTACACTCGCACATTGGCACGGATTCGGCAGAATTACTACTGGCCGAGACTTACTGCGGTCGTTAAACGTTACGTTCAGACATGTCTGGATTGCCAACGTCGTAAACCGCCATCCGTCAAACCAGCCGGCTTACTGCACCCTGTTGACGTACCGGCCACACCATTTGCACAAGTAGGCATGGACTTTCTGGGCCCCTTCCCAACGTCTACTACTGGTAATAGGTGGATAATCGTTGCCACGGATTATCTCACTAGATATGCCGAGTCACGTGCCCTGCAACGGGCAACAGCAGATGAAGCGGCACGATTTTTTCTGGAATCCATCGTTTTAAGGCATGGCGCTCCCGCAGTAGTCGTCACGGACAGAGGTACTGCGTTCATGGCCCAGTTTTTAGATATTGTTCTACGTCTAAGTGGTACCGCCCACCGGAAGACAACAGCGTATCACCCTCAAACGAACGGACTGACAGAACGACTCAATAGGACATTGGCTGATATGATAAGCATGTACGTAGATGTAGAGCATAGGAACTGGGACGAGGTTTTACCTTATGTCACCTTCGCGTACAATACCGCTCGTCAAGAGACCACTCGCAAGACGCCCTTCAGTCTCGTATACGGCCGTGAGGTTACAACTACATTACACGCAATGCTCCCTCATGAATTTGACGACAACGAGACGGGTGCTGAAGAGATAACACACCGAGCAGAGGCAGCTAGGCAGCTTGCGCGTCTGCGAATCCACGAACAGCAGGACATTGACGCCAGACGCTACAATCTTCGGCACCAAGCCGTAACATACAACATCGGCGACAAAGTGTGGGTCTGGACACCTATTCGACAGCGTGGGCTCTCTGAAAAGCTCCTACGTAAATACTTCGGGCCCTACATAGTTCTCCGACGCATCAGTGACGTCAACTACGAAGTCGTTCCAGACAGCTCGCACTGTTCAAAGCGCCGACGGCATTTACCCGAGGTCGTTCACGTGCTGCGTATGAAGCCGTACTATGAGGACTGCCAAGACTGCGCAGTTCTTTACCGCTGCTTTCCAAGCCTCTATCATCGGGACGATGATCTTTTCTAAAGGGGGAGCAAATGACGCAACTATATTTGGCAGAACGATAATTCAGCGGGTATGCGCCAGTGGGGACGACGCTGAAGTAGCGCGGGTTTTTAGGTGAAGCGGGGGAAAACGAAGAAGACGTTGTTGTTGTTCCCTTGGACGACTGATAAAGTGCGTTTCTTGGCGGTGCTGCTACGCATACTCGTTGATCCCACGTCGTTACAATATGGATTTGTGCCAAAGCGCGTTTTAAGCATGCGCATGCATCTTTTGGTAGACGCGGACGCAGTTTTCTGCAAAACCACACGATATGCATGCAAATGGTGCTTTTGGCAGAACGCGCGTGTGGATTTCTACCAAACGACGTGAAAAGCATGCCGATGCTGCTCTTTTTAGCACCCGCACATGGATTTGTGCCAAAACGCGTTTTAAGCATGCGCATGCATCTATTGGTAGACGCGGACGCAGTTTTCTGCAAAACCACACGATATGCATGCAAATGGTGCTTTTGGCAGAACGCGCGCGTGGATTTCTACCAAACGACGTGAAAAGCATGCCGATGCTGCTCTTTTTAACATCCGCACATGGATTTGTGCCAAAGCGCGTTTTAAGCATGCGCATGCATCTTTTGGTAGACGCGGACGCAGTTTTCTGCAAAACCACACGATAGGCATGCAAATGGTGCTTTTGGCAGAACGCGCGTGTGGATTTCTACCAAACGACGTGAAAAGCATGCCGATGCTGCTCTTTTTAGCACCCGCACATGGATTTGTGCCAAAACGCGTTTTAAGCATGCGCATGCATCTTTTGGTAGACGCGGACGCAGTTTTCTGCAAAACCACACGATATGCATGCAAATGGTGCTTTTGGCAGAACGCGCGCGTGGATTTCTACCAAACGACGTGAAAAGCATGCCGATGCTGCTCTTTTTAACATCCGCACATGGATTTGTGCCAAAACGCGTTTTTAGCATGCACATGCATCTTTTGGTAGACGCGGACGCAGTTTTCTGCAAAACCACACGATATGCATGCAAATGGTGCTTTTGGCAGAACGCGCGTGTGGATTTCTACCAAACGACGTGAAAAGCATGCCGATGCTGCTCTTTTTAACATCCGCACATGGATTTGTGCCAAAGCGCGTTTTAAGCATGCGCATGCATCTTTTGGTAGACGCGGACGCAGTTTTCTGCAAAACCACACGATAGGCATGCAAATGGTGCTTTTGGCAGAACGCGCGTGTGGATTTCTACCAAACGACGTGAAAAGCATGCCGATGCTGCTCTTTTTAGCACCCGCACATGGATTTGTGCCAAAACGCGTTTTAAGCATGCGCATGCATCTTTTGGTAGACGCGGACGCAGTTTTCTGCAAAACCACACGATATGCATGCAAATGGTGCTTTTGGCAGAACGCGCGCGTGGATTTCTACCAAACGACGTGAAAAGCATGCCGATGCTGCTCTTTTTAACATCCGCACATGGATTTGTGCCAAAGCGCGTTTTAAGCATGCGCATGCATCTTTTGGTAGACGCGGACGCAGTTTTCTGCAAAACCACACGATAGGCATGCAAATGGTGCTTTTGGCAGAACGCGCGTGTGGATTTCTACCAAACGACGTGAAAAGCATGCCGATGCTGCTCTTTTTAGCACCCGCACATGGATTTGTGCCAAAACGCGTTTTAAGCATGCGCATGCATCTTTTGGTAGACGCGGACGGAGTTTTCTGCAAGACCACACGATAGGCATGCAAATGGTGCTTTTGGCAGAACGCGCGTGTGGATTTCTACCAAACGACGTGAAAAGCATGCCGATGCTGCTCTTTTTAGCACCCGCACATGGATTTGTGCCAAAACGCGTTTTAAGCATGCGCATGCATCTTTTGGTAGACGCGGACGCAGTTTTCTGCAAAACCACACGATATGCATGCAAATGGTGCTTTTGGCAGAACGCGCGCGTGGATTTCTACCAAATGACGTGAAAAGCATGCCGATGCTGCTCTTTTTAACATCCGCACATGGATTTGTGCCAAAACGCGTTTTTAGCATGCACATGCATCTTTTGGTAGACGCGGACGCAGTTTTCTGCAAAACCACACGATATGCATGCAAATGGTGCTTTTGGCAGAACGCGCGCGTGGATTTCTACCAAACGACGTGAAAAGCATGCCGATGCTGCTCTTTTTAACATCCGCACATGGATTTGTGCCAAAACGCGTTTTTAGCATGCACATGCATCTTTTGGTAGACGCGGACGCAGTTTTCTGCAAAACCACACGATATGCATGCAAATGGTGCTTTTGGCAGAACGCGCGTGTGGATTTCTACCAAACGACGTGAAAAGCATGCCGATGCTGCTCTTTTTAACATCCGCACATGGATTTGTGCCAAAGCGCGTTTTAAGCATGCGCATGCATCTTTTGGTAGACGCGGACGCAGTTTTCTGCAAAACCACACGATAGGCATGCAAATGGTGCTTTTGGCAGAACGCGCGTGTGGATTTCTACCAAACGACGTGAAAAGCATGCCGATGCTGCTCTTTTTAGCACCCGCACATGGATTTGTGCCAAAACGCGTTTTAAGCATGCGCATGCATCTTTTGGTAGACGCGGACGCAGTTTTCTGCAAAACCACACGATATGCATGCAAATGGTGCTTTTGGCAGAACGCGCGCGTGGATTTCTACCAAACGACGTGAAAAGCATGCCGATGCTGCTCTTTTTAACATCCGCACATGGATTTGTGCCAAAGCGCGTTTTAAGCATGCGCATGCATCTTTTGGTAGACGCGGACGCAGTTTTCTGCAAAACCACACGATAGGCATGCAAATGGTGCTTTTGGCAGAACGCGCGTGTGGATTTCTACCAAACGACGTGAAAAGCATGCCGATGCTGCTCTTTTTAGCACCCGCACATGGATTTGTGCCAAAACGCGTTTTAAGCATGCGCATGCATCTTTTGGTAGACGCGGACGGAGTTTTCTGCAAAACCACACGATAGGCATGCAAATGGTGCTTTTGGCAGAACGCGCGTGTGGATTTCTACCAAACGACGTGAAAAGCATGCCGATGCTGCTCTTTTTAGCACCCGCACATGGATTTGTGCCAAAACGCGTTTTAAGCATGCGCATGCATCTTTTGGTAGACGCGGACGCAGTTTTCTGCAAAACCACACGATATGCATGCAAATGGTGCTTTTGGCGGAACGCGCGCGTGGATTTCTACCAAACGACGTGAAAAGCATGCCGATGCTGCTCTTTTTAACATCCGCACATGGATTTGTGCCAAAACGCGTTTTTAGCATGCACATGCATCTTTTGGTAGACGCGGACGCAGTTTTCTGCAAAACCACACGATATGCATGCAAATGGTGCTTTTGGCAGAACGCGCGTGTGGATTTCTACCAAACGACGTGAAAAGCATGCCGATGCTGCTCTTTTTAACATCCGCACATGGATTTGTGCCAAAGGGCGTTTTAAGCATGCGCATGCATCTTTTGGTAGACGCGGACGCAGTTTTCTGCAAAACCACACGATAGGCATGCAAATGGTGCTTTTGGCAGAACGCGCGTGTGGATTTCTACCAAACGACGTGAAAAGCATGCCGATGCTGCTCTTTTTAGCACCCGCACATGGATTTGTGCCAAAACGCGTTTTAAGCATGCGCATGCACCTTTTGGTAGACGCGGACGCAGTTTTCTGCAAAACCACACGATATGCATGCAAATGGTGCTTTTGGCAGAACGCGCGCGTGGATTTCTACCAAACGACGTGAAAAGCATGCCGATGCTGCTCTTTTTAACATCCGCACATGGATTTGTGCCAAAGCGCGTTTTAAGCATGCGCATGCATCTTTTGGTAGACGCGGACGCAGTTTTCTGCAAAACCACACGATAGGCATGCAAATGGTGCTTTTGGCAGAACGCGCGTGTGGATTTCTACCAAACGACGTGAAAAGCATGCCGATGCTGCTCTTTTTAGCACCCGCACATGGATTTGTGCCAAAACGCGTTTTAAGCATGCGCATGCATCTTTTGGTAGACGCGGACGCAGTTTTCTGCAAAACCACACGATATGCATGCAAATGGTGCTTTTGGCAGAACGCGCGCGTGGATTTCTACCAAACGACGTGAAAAGCATGCCGATGCTGCTCTTTTTAACATCCGCACATGGATTTGTGCCAAAGCGCGTTTTAAGCATGCGCATGCATCTTTTGGTAGACGCGGACGCAGTTTTCTGCAAAACCACACGATAGGCATGCGAATGGTGCTTTTGGCAGAACGCGCGTGTGGATTTCTACCAAACGACGTGAAAAGCATGCCGATGCTGCTCTTTTTAGCACCCGCACATGGATTTGTGCCAAAACGCGTTTTAAGCATGCGCATGCATCTTTTGGTAGACGCGGACGCAGTTTTCTGCAAAACCACACGATATGCATGCAAATGGTGCTTTTGGCAGAACGCGCGCGTGGATTTCTACCAAACGACGTGAAAAGCATGCCGATGCTGCTCTTTTTAACATCCGCACATGGATTTGTGCCAAAGCGCGTTTTAAGCATGCGCATGCATCTTTTGGTAGACGCGGACGCAGTTTTCTGCAAAACCACACGATATGCATGCAAATGGTGCTTTTGGCAGAACGCGCGTGTGGATTTCTACCAAACGACGTGAAAAGCATGCCGATGCTGCTCTTTTTAGCACCCGCACATGGATTTGTGCCAAAACGCGTTTTTAAGCATGCGCATGCATCTTTTGGTAGACGCGGACGCAGTTTTCTGCAAAACCACACGATATGCATGCAAATGGTGCTTTTGGCAGAACGCGCGCGTGGATTTCTACCAAACGACGTGAAAAGCATGACGATGCTGCTCTTTTTAACATCCGCACATGGATTTGTGCCAAAACGCGTTTTAAGCATGCGCATGCATCTTTTGGTAGACGCGGACGCAGTTTTCTGCAAAACCACACGATAGGCATGCAAATGGTGCTTTTGGCAGAACGCGCGCGTGGATTTCTACCAAACGACGTGAAAAGCATGCCGATGCTGCTCTTTTTAGCACCCGCACATGGATTTGTGCCAAAACGCGTTTTTAGCATGCACATGCATCTTTTGGTAGACGCGGACGCAGTTTTCTGCAAAACCACACGATATGCATCAAAATGGTGCTTTTGGCAGAACGCGCGTGTGGATTTCTACCAAACGACGTGAAAAGCATGCCGATGCTGCTCTTTTTAACATCCGCACATGGATTTGTACCAAAGCGCGTTTTAAGCATGCGCATGCATCTTTTGGTAGACGCGGACGCAGTTTTCTGCAAAACCACACGATAGGCATGCAAATGGTGCTTTTGGCAGAACGCGCGTGTGGATTTCTACCAAACGACGTGAAAAGCATGCCGATGCTGCTCTTTTTAGCACCCGCACATGGATTTGTGCCAAAACGCGTTTTAAGCATGCGCATGCATCTTTTGGTAGACGCGGACGCAGTTTTCTGCAAAACCACACGATATGCATGCAAATGGTGCTTTTGGCAGAACGCGCGCGTGGATTTCTACCAAACGACGTGAAAAGCATGCCGACGTTGCTCTTTTTAACATCCGCACATGGATTTGTGCCAAAGCGCGTTTTAAGCATGCGCATGCATCTTTTGGTAGACGCGGACGCAGTTTTCTGCAAAACCACACGATATGCATGCAAATGGTGCTTTTGGCAGAACGCGCGTGTGGATTTCTACCAAACGACGTGAAAAGCATGCCGATGCTGCTCTTTTTAGCACCCGCACATGGATTTGTGCCAAAACGCGTTTTAAGCATGCGCATGCATCTTTTGGTAGACGCGGACGCAGTTTTCTGCAAAACCACACGATATGCATGCAAATGGTGCTTTTGGCAGAACGCGCGCGTGGATTTCTACCAAACGACGTGAAAAGCATGCCGATGCTGCTCTTTTTAACATCCGCACATGGATTTGTGCCAAAGCGCGTTTTAAGCATGCGCATGCATCTTTTGGTAGACGCGGACGCAGTTTTCTGCAAAACCACACGATAGGCATGCAAATGGTGCTTTTGGCAGAACGCGCGTGTGGATTTCTACCAAACGACGTGAAAAGCATGCCGATGCTGCTCTTTTTAGCACCCGCACATGGATTTGTGCCAAAACGCGTTTTAAGCATGCGCATGCATCTTTTGGTAGACGCGGACGCAGTTTTCTGCAAAACCACACGATATGCATGCAAATGGTGCTTTTGGCAGAACGCGCCCGTGGATTTCTACCAAACGACGTGAAAAGCATGCCGATGCTGCTCTTTTTAACATCCGCACATGGATTTGTGCCAAAACGCGTTTTAAGCATGCGCATGCATCTTTTGGTAGACGCGGACGCAGTTTTCTGCAAAACCACACGATAGGCATGCAAATGGTGCTTTTGGCAGAACGCGCGCGTGGATTTCTACCAAACGACGTGAAAAGCATGCCGATGCTGCTCTTTTTAGCACCCGCACATGGATTTGTGCCAAAAC
>NW_027460773.1:0-31940 GCF_050947875.1 Dermacentor variabilis | reverse complement strand
ACGTCCTGTTTTGTAGAAATCCACACGCCCGTTCTGCCAAAAGCACCAATTTGCATGCATACGTGTGGTTTTTGCAGAAAACTGTCGTCGCGCTCCTCCAAAAAGATTGAATGCGCATATGCTTTAAAACGCGTTTTTGCACAAATCCATGTGCGGATAGTTAAAAAGAGTCAATCATCGGCAGTCTCTTTTCACGTCGTTTGGTAGAAATCCACACGCGCGTTCTGCCAAAAGCACCATTTGCATGCCTATCGTGTGGTTTTGCAGAAAACTGCCGTCCGCGTCTACCAAAAGATGCATGCGCATGCTTAAAACGCGTTTTGGCACAAATCCATGTGCGGATGTTTAAAAAGAGCAGCATCGGCATTCTTTTCACGTCGTTTGGTAGAAATCCACACGCGCGTTCTGCCAAAAGCACCATTTGCATGCATATCGTGTGGTTTTGCAGAAAACTGCGTCCGCGTCTACCAAAAGATGCATGCGCATGCTTAAAACGCGTTTTGGCACAAATCCATGTGCGGATGTTAAAAAGAGCAGCATCGGCATGCTTTTCACGTCGTTTGGTAGAAATCCACACGCGCGTTCTGCCAAAAGCACCATTTGCATGCTTATCGTGTGGTTTTGCAGAAAACTGCGTCCGCGTCTACCAAAAGATGCATGCGCATGCTTAAAACGCGCTTTGGCACAAATCCATGTGCGGATGTTAAAAAGAGCAGCATCGGCATGCTTTTCACGTCGTTTGGTAGAAATCCACACGCGCGTTCTGCCAAAAGCACCATTTGCATGCATATCGTGTGGTTTTGCAGAAAACTGCGTCCGCGTCTACCAAAAGATGCATGTGCATGCTAAAAACGCGTTTTGGCACAAATCCATGTGCGGATGTTAAAAAGAGCAGCATCGGCATGCTTTTCACGTCGTTTGGTAGAAATCCACACGCGCGTTCTGCCAAAAGCACCATTTGCATGCATATCGTGTGGTTTTGCAGAAAACTGCGTCCGCGTCTACCAAAAGATGCATGTGCATGCTAAAAACGCGTTTTGGCACAAATCCATGTGCGGATGTTAAAAAGAGCAGCATCGGCATGCTTTTCACGTCGTTTGGTAGAAATCCACGCGCGCGTTCTGCCAAAAGCACCATTTGCATGCATATCGTGTGGTTTTGCAGAAAACTGCGTCCGCGTCTACCAAAAGATGCATGCGCATGCTTAAAACGCGTTTTGGCACAAATCCATGTGCGGGTGCTAAAAAGAGCAGCATCGGCATGCTTTTCACGTCGTTTGGTAGAAATCCACACGCGCGTTCTGCCAAAAGCACCATTTGCATGCATATCGTGTGGTTTTGCAGAAAACTGCGTCCGCGTCTACCAAAAGATGCATGTGCATGCTAAAAACGCGTTTTGGCACAAATCCATGTGCGGATGTTAAAAAGAGCAGCATCGGCATGCTTTTCACGTCGTTTGGTAGAAATCCACACGCGCGTTCTGCCAAAAGCACCATTTGCATGCATATCGTGTGGTTTTGCAGAAAACTGCGTCCGCGTCTACCAAAAGATGCATGTGCATGCTAAAAACGCGTTTTGGCACAAATCCATGTGCGGATGTTAAAAAGAGCAGCATCGGCATGCTTTTCACGTCGTTTGGTAGAAATCCACACGCGCGTTCTGCCAAAAGCACCATTTGCATGCCTATCGTGTGGTTTTGCAGAAAACTGCGTCCGCGTCTACCAAAAGATGCATGCGCATGCTTAAAACGCGCTTTGGCACAAATCCATGTGCGGATGTTAAAAAGAGCAGCATCGGCATGCTTTTCACGTCGTTTGGTAGAAATCCACGCGCGCGTTCTGCCAAAAGCACCATTTGCATGCCTATCGTGTGGTTTTGCAGAAAACTGCGTCCGCGTCTACCAAAAGATGCATGCGCATGCTTAAAACGCGTTTTGGCACAAATCCATGTGCGGATGTTAAAAAGAGCAGCATCGGCATGCTTTTCACGTCGTTTGGTAGAAATCCACACGCGCGTTCTGCCAAAAGCACCATTTGCATGCATATCGTGTGGTTTTGCAGAAAACTGCGTCCGCGTCTACCAAAAGATGCATGCGCATGCTTAAAACGCGTTTTGGCACAAATCCATGTGCGGGTGTTAAAAAGAGCAGCATCGGCATGCTTTTCACGTCGTTTGGTAGAAATCCACGCGCGCGTTCTGCCAAAAGCACCATTTGCATGCCTATCGTGTGGTTTTGCAGAAAACTGCGTCCGCGTCTACCAAAAGATGCATGCGCATGCTTAAAACGCGTTTTGGCACAAATCCATGTGCGGGTGCTAAAAAGAGCAGCATCGGCATGCTTTTCACGTCGTTTGGTAGAAATCCACACGCGCGTTCTGCCAAAAGCACCATTTGCATGCCTATCGTGTGGTTTTGCAGAAAACTGCGTCCGCGTCTACCAAAAGATGCATGCGCATGCTTAAAACGCGTTTTGGCACAAATCCATGTGCGGATGTTAAAAAGAGCAGCATCGGCATGCTTTTCACGTCGTTTGGTAGAAATCCACGCGCGCGTTCTGCCAAAAGCACCATTTGCATGCATATCGTGTGGTTTTGCAGAAAACTGCGTCCGCGTCTACCAAAAGATGCATGCGCATGCTAAAAACGCGTTTTGGCACAAATCCATGTGCGGATGTTAAAAAGAGCAGCATCGGCATGCTTTTCACGTCGTTTGGTAGAAATCCACGCGCGCGTTCTGCCAAAAGCACCATTTGCATGCATATCGTGTGGTTTTGCAGAAAACTGCGTCCGCGTCTACCAAAAGATGCATGTGCATGCTAAAAACGCGTTTTGGCACAAATCCATGTGCGGATGTTAAAAAGAGCAGCATCGGCATGCTTTTCACGTCGTTTGGTAGAAATCCACGCGCGCGTTCTGCCAAAAGCACCATTTGCATGCATATCGTGTGGTTTTGCAGAAAACTGCGTCCGCGTCTACCAAAAGATGCATGCGCATGCTTAAAACGCGTTTTGGCACAAATCCATGTGCGGGTGCTAAAAAGAGCAGCATCGGCATGCTTTTCACGTCGTTTGGTAGAAATCCACACGCGCGTTCTGCCAAAAGCACCATTTGCATGCATATCGTGTGGTTTTGCAGAAAACTGCGTCCGCGTCTACCAAAAGATGCATGTGCATGCTAAAAACGCGTTTTGGCACAAATCCATGTGCGGGTGCTAAAAAGAGCAGCATCGGCATGCTTTTCACGTCGTTTGGTAGAAATCCACACGCGCGTTCTGCCAAAAGCACCATTTGCATGCCTATCGTGTGGTTTTGCAGAAAACTGCGTCCGCGTCTACCAAAAGATGCATGCGCATGCTTAAAACGCGCTTTGGCACAAATCCATGTGCGGATGTTAAAAAGAGCAGCATCGGCATGCTTTTCACGTCGTTTGGTAGAAATCCACGCGCGCGTTCTGCCAAAAGCACCATTTGCATGCCTATCGTGTGGTTTTGCAGAAAACTGCGTCCGCGTCTACCAAAAGATGCATGCGCATGCTTAAAACGCGCTTTGGCACAAATCCATGTGCGGAGGTTAAAAAGAGCAGCATCGGCATGCTTTTCACGTCGTTTGGTAGAAATCCACGCGCGCGTTCTGCCAAAAGCACCATTTGCATGCATATCGTGTGGTTTTGCAGAAAACTGCGTCCGCGTCTACCAAAAGATGCATGCGCATGCTTAAAACGCGTTTTGGCACAAATCCATGTGCGGGTGTTAAAAAGAGCAGCATCGGCATGCTTTTCACGTCGTTTGGTAGAAATCCACGCGCGCGTTCTGCCAAAAGCACCATTTGCATGCCTATCGTGTGGTTTTGCAGAAAACTGCGTCCGCGTCTACCAAAAGATGCATGCGCATGCTTAAAACGCGTTTTGGCACAAATCCATGTGCGGGTGCTAAAAAGAGCAGCATCGGCATGCTTTTCACGTCGTTTGGTAGAAATCCACACGCGCGTTCTGCCAAAAGCACCATTTGCATGCCTATCGTGTGTTTTTGCAGAAAACTGCGTCCGCGTCTACCAAAAGATGCATGTGCATGCTTAAAACGCGTTTTGGCACAAATCCATGTGCGGATGTTAAAAAGAGCAGCATCGGCATGCTTTTCACGTCGTTTGGTAGAAATCCACGCGCGCGTTCTGCCAAAAGCACCATTTGCATGCATATCGTGTGGTTTTGCAGAAAACTGCGTCCGCGTCTACCAAAAGATGCATGCGCATGCTAAAAACGCGCATTGGCACAAATCCATGTGCGGATGTTAAAAAGAGCAGCATCGGCATGCTTTTCACGTCGTTTGGTAGAAATCCACGCGCGCGTTCTGCCAAAAGCACCATTTGCATGCATATCGTGTGGTTTTGCAGAAAACTGCGTCCGCGTCTACCAAAAGATGCATGCGCATGCTTAAAACGCGTTTTGGCACAAATCCATGTGCGGGTGCTAAAAAGAGCAGCATCGGCATGCTTTTCACGTCGTTTGGTAGAAATCTACACGCGCGTTCTGCCAAAAGCACCATTTGCATGCATATCGTGTGGTTTTGCAGAAAACTGCGTCCGCGTCTACCAAAAGGTGCATGTGCATGCTAAAAACGCGTTTTGGCACAAATCCATGTGCGGATGTTAAAAAGAGCAGCATCGGCATGCTTTTCACGTCGTTTGGTAGAAATCCACGCGCGCGTTCTGCCAAAAGCACCATTTGCATGCATATCGTGTGGTTTTGCAGAAAACTGCGTCCGCGTCTACCAAAAGATGCATGTGCATGCTAAAAACGCGTTTTGGCACAAATCCATGTGCGGATGTTAAAAAGAGCAGCATCGGCATGCTTTTCACGTCGTTTGGTAGAAATCCACGCGCGCGTTCTGCCAAAAGCACCATTTGCATGCATATCGTGTGGTTTTGCAGAAAACTGCGTCCGCGTCTACCAAAAGATGCATGCGCATGCTTAAAACGCGTTTTGGCACAAATCCATGTGCGGGTGCTAAAAAGAGCAGCATCGGCATGCTTTTCACGTCGTTTGGTAGAAATCCACACGCGCGTTCTGCCAAAAGCACCATTTGCATGCATATCGTGTGGTTTTGCAGAAAACTGCGTCCGCGTCTACCAAAAGATGCATGTGCATGCTAAAAACGCGTTTTGGCACAAATCCATGTGCGGGTGCTAAAAAGAGCAGCATCGGCATGCTTTTCACGTCGTTTGGTAGAAATCCACACGCGCGTTCTGCCAAAAGCACCATTTGCATGCCTATCGTGTGGTTTTGCAGAAAACTGCGTCCGCGTCTACCAAAAGATGCATGCGCATGCTTAAAACGCGCTTTGGCACAAATCCATGTGCGGATGTTAAAAAGAGCAGCATCGGCATGCTTTTCACGTCGTTTGGTAGAAATCCACGCGCGCGTTCTGCCAAAAGCACCATTTGCATGCCTATCGTGTGGTTTTGCAGAAAACTGCGTCCGCGTCTACCAAAAGATGCATGCGCATGCTTAAAACGCGTTTTGGCACAAATCCATGTGCGGATGTTAAAAAGAGCAGCATCGGCATGCTTTTCACATCGTTTGGTAGAAATCCACACGCGCGTTCTGCCAAAGCACCATTTGCATGCCTATCGTGTGGTTTTGCAGAAAACTGCGTCCGCGTCTACCAAAAGATGCATGCGCATGCTTAAAACGCGCTTTGGCACAAATCCATGTGCGGATGTTAAAAAGAGCAGCATCGGCATGCTTTTCACGTCGTTTGGTAGAAATCCACGCGCGCGTTCTGCCAAAAGCACCATTTGCATGCATATCGTGTGGTTTTGCAGAAAACTGCGTCCGCGTCTACCAAAAGATGCATGCGCATGCTTAAAACGCGTTTTGGCACAAATCCATGTGCGGGTGCTAAAAAGAGCAGCATCGGCATGCTTTTCACGTCGTTTGGTAGAAATCCACACGCGCGTTCTGCCAAAAGCACCATTTGCATGCCTATCGTGTGGTTTTGCAGAAAACTGCGTCCGCGTCTACCAAAAGATGCATGCGCATGCTTAAAACGCGTTTTGGCACAAATCCATGTGCGGATGTTAAAAAGAGCAGCATCGGCATGCTTTTCACGTCGTTTGGTAGAAATCCACGCGCGCGTTCTGCCAAAAGCACCATTTGCATGCATATCGTGTGGTTTTGCAGAAAACTGCGTCCGCGTCTACCAAAAGATGCATGCGCATGCTAAAAACGCGCTTTGGCACAAATCCATGTGCGGATGTTAAAAAGAGCAGCATCGGCATGCTTTTCACGTCGTTTGGTAGAAATCCACGCGCGCGTTCTGCCAAAAGCACCATTTGCATGCATATCGTGTGGTTTTGCAGAAAACTGCGTCCGCGTCTACCAAAAGATGCATGCGCATGCTTAAAACGCGTTTTGGCACAAATCCATGTGCGGGTGCTAAAAAGAGCAGCATCGGCATGCTTTTCACGTCGTTTGGTAGAAATCTACACGCGCGTTCTGCCAAAAGCACCATTTGCATGCATATCGTGTGGTTTTGCAGAAAACTGCGTCCGCGTCTACCAAAAGATGCATGTGCATGCTAAAAACGCGTTTTGGCACAAATCCATGTGCGGATGTTAAAAAGAGCAGCATCGGCATGCTTTTCACGTCGTTTGGTAGAAATCCACGCGCGCGTTCTGCCAAAAGCACCATTTGCATGCATATCGTGTGGTTTTGCAGAAAACTGCGTCCGCGTCTACCAAAAGATGCATGTGCATGCTAAAAACGCGTTTTGGCACAAATCCATGTGCGGATGTTAAAAAGAGCAGCATCGGCATGCTTTTCACGTCGTTTGGTAGAAATCCACGCGCGCGTTCTGCCAAAAGCACCATTTGCATGCATATCGTGTGGTTTTGCAGAAAACTGCGTCCGCGTCTACCAAAAGATGCATGCGCATGCTTAAAACGCGTTTTGGCACAAATCCATGTGCGGGTGCTAAAAAGAGCAGCATCGGCATGCTTTTCACGTCGTTTGGTAGAAATCCACACGCGCGTTCTGCCAAAAGCACCATTTGCATGCATATCGTGTGGTTTTGCAGAAAACTGCGTCCGCGTCTACCAAAAGATGCATGTGCATGCTAAAAACGCGTTTTGGCACAAATCCATGTGCGGGTGCTAAAAAGAGCAGCATCGGCATGCTTTTCACGTCGTTTGGTAGAAATCCACACGCGCGTTCTGCCAAAAGCACCATTTGCATGCCTATCGTGTGGTTTTGCAGAAAACTGCGTCCGCGTCTACCAAAAGATGCATGCGCATGCTTAAAACGCGCTTTGGCACAAATCCATGTGCGGATGTTAAAAAGAGCAGCATCGGCATGCTTTTCACGTCGTTTGGTAGAAATCCACGCGCGCGTTCTGCCAAAAGCACCATTTGCATGCCTATCGTGTGGTTTTGCAGAAAACTGCGTCCGCGTCTACCAAAAGATGCATGTGCATGCTAAAAACGCGTTTTGGCACAAATCCATGTGCGGATGTTAAAAAGAGCAGCATCGGCATGCTTTTCACGTCGTTTGGTAGAAATCCACGCGCGCGTTCTGCCAAAAGCACCATTTGCATGCATATCGTGTGGTTTTGCAGAAAACTGCGTCCGCGTCTACCAAAAGATGCATGCGCATGCTTAAAACGCGTTTTGGCACAAATCCATGTGCGGGTGCTAAAAAGAGCAGCATCGGCATGCTTTTCACGTCGTTTGGTAGAAATCCACACGCGCGTTCTGCCAAAAGCACCATTTGCATGCATATCGTGTGGTTTTGCAGAAAACTGCGTCCGCGTCTACCAAAAGATGCATGTGCATGCTAAAAACGCGTTTTGGCACAAATCCATGTGCGGGTGCTAAAAAGAGCAGCATCGGCATGCTTTTCACGTCGTTTGGTAGAAATCCACGCGCGCGTTCTGCCAAAAGCACCATTTGCATGCCTATCGTGTGGTTTTGCAGAAAACTGCGTCCGCGTCTACCAAAAGATGCATGCGCATGCTTAAAACGCGTTTTGGCACAAATCCATGTGCGGGTGCTAAAAAGAGCAGCATCGGCATGCTTTTCACGTCGTTTGGTAGAAATCCACACGCGCGTTCTGCCAAAAGCACCATTTGCATGCCTATCGTGTGGTTTTGCAGAAAACTGCGTCCGCGTCTACCAAAAGATGCATGCGCATGCTTAAAACGCGTTTTGGCACAAATCCATGTGCGGATGTTAAAAAGAGCAGCATCGGCATGCTTTTCACGTCGTTTGGTAGAAATCCACACGCGCGTTCTGCCAAAAGCACCATTTGCATGCATATCGTGTGGTTTTGCAGAAAACTGCGTCCGCGTCTACCAAAAGATGCATGCGCATGCTAAAAACGCGTTTTGGCACAAATCCATGTGCGGATGTTAAAAAGAGCAGCATCGGCATGCTTTTCACGTCGTTTGGTAGAAATCCACACGCGCGTTCTGCCAAAGCACCATTTGCATGCCTATCGTGTGGTTTTGCAGAAAACTGCGTCCGCGTCTACCAAAAGATGCATGCGCATGCTTAAAACGCGCTTTGGCACAAATCCATGTGCGGATGTTAAAAAGAGCAGCATCGGCATGCTTTTCACGTCGTTTGGTAGAAATCCACGCGCGCGTTCTGCCAAAAGCACCATTTGCATGCATATCGTGTGGTTTTGCAGAAAACTGCGTCCGCGTCTACCAAAAGATGCATGCGCATGCTTAAAACGCGTTTTGGCACAAATCCATGTGCGGGTGCTAAAAAGAGCAGCATCGGCATGCTTTTCACGTCGTTTGGTAGAAATCCACACGCGCGTTCTGCCAAAAGCACCATTTGCATGCCTATCGTGTGGTTTTGCAGAAAACTGCGTCCGCGTCTACCAAAAGATGCATGCGCATGCTTAAAACGCGCTTTGGCACAAATCCATGTGCGGATGTTAAAAAGAGCAGCATCGGCATGCTTTTCACGTCGTTTGGTAGAAATCCACACGCGCGTTCTGCCAAAAGCACCATTTGCATGCATATCGTGTGGTTTTGCAGAAAACTGCGTCCGCGTCTACCAAAAGATGCATGTGCATGCTAAAAACGCGTTTTGGCACAAATCCATGTGCGGATGTTAAAAAGAGCAGCATCGGCATGCTTTTCACGTCGTTTGGTAGAAATCCACACGCGCGTTCTGCCAAAAGCACCATTTGCATGCATATCGTGTGGTTTTGCAGAAAACTGCGTCCGCGTCTACCAAAAGATGCATGCGCATGCTAAAAACGCGTTTTGGCACAAATCCATGTGCGGATGTTAAAAAGAGCAGCATCGGCATGCTTTTCACGTCGTTTGGTAGAAATCCACGCGCGCGTTCTGCCAAAAGCACCATTTGCATGCATATCGTGTGGTTTTGCAGAAAACTGCGTCCGCGTCTACCAAAAGATGCATGCGCATGCTTAAAACGCGTTTTGGCACAAATCCATGTGCGGGTGCTAAAAAGAGCAGCATCGGCATGCTTTTCACGTCGTTTGGTAGAAATCCACACGCGCGTTCTGCCAAAAGCACCATTTGCATGCCTATCGTGTGGTTTTGCAGAAAACTGCGTCCGCGTCTACCAAAAGATGCATGCGCATGCTTAAAACGCGCTTTGGCACAAATCCATGTGCGGATGTTAAAAAGAGCAGCATCGGCATGCTTTTCACGTCGTTTGGTAGAAATCCACGCGCGCGTTCTGCCAAAAGCACCATTTGCATGCCTATCGTGTGGTTTTGCAGAAAACTGCGTCCGCGTCTACCAAAAGATGCATGCGCATGCTTAAAACGCGTTTTGGCACAAATCCATGTGCGGGTGCTAAAAAGAGCAGCATCGGCATGCTTTTCACGTCGTTTGGTAGAAATCCACACGCGCGTTCTGCCAAAAGCACCATTTGCATGCCTATCGTGTGGTTTTGCAGAAAACTGCGTCCGCGTCTACCAAAAGATGCATGCGCATGCTTAAAACGCATTTTGGCACAAATCCATGTGCGGATGTTAAAAAGAGCAGCATCGGCATGCTTTTCACGTCGTTTGGTAGAAATCCACACGCGCGTTCTGCCAAAAGCACCATTTGCATGCATATCGTGTGGTTTTGCAGAAAACTGCGTCCGCGTCTACCAAAAGATGCATGCGCATGCTAAAAACACGTTTTGGCACAAATCCATGTGCGGATGTTAAAAATAGCAGCATCGGCATGCTTTTCACGTCGTTTGGTAGAAATCCACACGCGCGTTCTGCCAAAAGCACCATTTGCATGCCTATCGTGTGGTTTTGCAGAAAACTGCGTCCGCGTCTACCAAAAGATGCATGCGCATGCTTAAAACGCGCTTTGGCACAAATCCATGTGCGGATGTTAAAAAGAGCAGCATCGGCATGCTTTTCACGTCGTTTGGTAGAAATCCACGCGCGCGTTCTGCCAAAAGCACCATTTGCATGCATATCGTGTGGTTTTGCAGAAAACTGCGTCCGCGTCTACCAAAAGATGCATGCGCATGCTTAAAACGCGTTTTGGCACAAATCCATGTGCGGGTGCTAAAAAGAGCAGCATCGGCATGCTTTTCACGTCGTTTGGTAGAAATCCACGCGCGCGTTCTGCCAAAAGCACCATTTGCATGCCTATCGTGTGGTTTTGCAGAAAACTGCGTCCGCGTCTACCAAAAGATGCATGCGCATGCTTAAAACGCGTTTTGGCACAAATCCATGTGCGGGTGCTAAAAAGAGCAGCATCGGCATGCTTTTCACGTCGTTTGGTAGAAATCCACACGCGCGTTCTGCCAAAAGCACCATTTGCATGCCTATCGTGTGGTTTTGCAGAAAACTGCGTCCGCGTCTACCAAAAGATGCATGCGCATGCTTAAAACGCGCTTTGGCACAAATCCATGTGCGGATGTTAAAAAGAGCAGCATCGGCATGCTTTTCACGTCGTTTGGTAGAAATCCACGCGCGCGTTCTGCCAAAAGCACCATTTGCATGCCTATCGTGTGGTTTTGCAGAAAACTGCGTCCGCGTCTACCAAAAGATGCATGCGCATGCTTAAAACGCGTTTTGGCACAAATCCATGTGCGGGTGCTAAAAAGAGCAGCATCGGCATGCTTTTCACGTCGTTTGGTAGAAATCCACACGCGCGTTCTGCCAAAAGCACCATTTGCATGCCTATCGTGTGGTTTTGCAGAAAACTGCGTCCGCGTCTACCAAAAGATGCATGCGCATGCTTAAAACGCGTTTTGGCACAAATCCATGTGCGGATGTTAAAAAGAGCAGCATCGGCATGCTTTTCACGTCGTTTGGTAGAAATCCACACGCGCGTTCTGCCAAAAGCACCATTTGCATGCATATCGTGTGGTTTTGCAGAAAACTGCGTCCGCGTCTACCAAAAGATGCATGCGCATGCTGTTCTGATTCCGTGGCACGCGTTGGGGCTGCGGCCACTCCTCAGATAGTTAACGAGTCGCAAACACCAAGAAAATTAAAACTTTATCCTGTGCATTTACATACTCGTAAAAACGCGGTGCTGCCACAGTCGTGCAGCGCGAAAGAACAAAAGAGGCGCCGGTCGCGTAAACAATGCAATCCGAGAGGGAGGAAACGAGAGTGACGGCGCACGGGGAGAAGGAAGAAGAAGGGAGGGGAGAGGAGTCCAATGTTCGCAGACGAAGGCGGCGCCCGGGCGGGAAACTTGAAATGGACACGGGACAGCACACTCCCCGTCTGGTTATACATATAACCACTATATGATGTTTTCAGTCCTCACACGGAATAAGCAGGACTGTCTCGGTCACAGGACGGAGAAACGTCTTGATCACTCCCCGTGTTGCCGTCTTGATTTCCACCTTTCGCACCTTGCCGTCCGCACTCGCGATAACGTTCACAATGAGTCCCATGGGCCACTCGTTGCGGTGAACCTGGCTGTCTCTCAGGAGGACGAGGTCACCTGCCTTGAGACTCCGCGTTGGGGTCTGCCACTTGCGACGACTCTGCAGGGTGGTAAGGAACTCGCGTCGCCAGCGGCACCAAAAGACGTCGGCCAGCCACTGAACCTGCCGCCACTGTCGCCGATATATATCTTTGTCATTAAAGACTGGTGGCACTGTGTTGCCGCCGACCTTCTGGGTCAGAAGCGTTGCCGGAGTCAGCACTTCCCAGCACTCGGGGTCCGTTGAGACAGGAACGAGGGGTCGTGAATTTATGATCCCTGAGACTTCTGCCAAGAGGGTTACCAAGACTTCGTGAGTAAGGCGACGAGAGGTATTCTCAAGAAGCATGGAGTCCAAAATTCGCCGTGTGACTCCTATAATCCTTTCCCACACTCCTCCCATGTGAGAAGCATGAGGGGGATTGAACACCCAAGTGCATCCATGGTCTGACAGGAATGTTCCTAGCTTCTCGTGGTCTGGGCCAGTGGTGCTCACCTTTAGTTCGGTGCATGCTCCAACAAAATTTGTCCCGCAATCAGACCTCAGTTGCTTTGCCGGGCCCCTTATGGCAAAGAATCTGCGGAGCGCATTAATAAAACTTGAGGTATCCATGCTCTCGATTACTTCAATATGAACAGCACGGATACTCATGCAAGTGAAGAGTACGGCCCACCGTTTACTGTTGGCCTCACCGCCTCTGGTGCGACGAGACGTGACTTGCCACGGGCCAAATACATCTAGTCCGACATAAGTGAAAGGTGGCTCGGTGCTTAGTCTTTCTGCGGGCAGGTCTGCCATCATCTGCTGTAGCTGCCTTCCTCTGAGCTTGCGACATGTAACACAAATGTGTATATATGAGGCGATGCTACGCTTAGCTCCGACGATCCAGAACCCAGCTGCCCTGACTGCTCCCTCAGTGAAGTGGCGTCCTTGATGTTTGACCTGTTCGTGATAATGCCGCACAACCAGGGTGGTGACATGGTGTCGCCCTGGCATGATGATGGGCTTCTGCTCTTGCTGGTCGAAATGGTTGGCCCTGCCCAGTCGGCCACCGATTCTCAAAAGACCGTCGGAATCAACCCATGGATCCAGTCTCCACAGAGGGCTTGACTTCGGTAGTCGCTTTCCTCGTTGCAAGCTTTTGAACTCCTCTGAAAAGGCTTCCTTCTGGACAGATAGAATAATGGCTGCCTTTGCTCGGGCTAGGTGTTCTGCAGAAGGTCGCACTTGGTGAGATGAGCTGTTACGCGGGCAGTTTGACACGTTTTCAGAAGTGCCCCGAATTTTGTCCACTAGCCGTACGAGCGTTCCAACTGCGCGAGTCAGCGTAATCCAACTTGAGAAGCGCTCGAACCGCTTGCTGCCGAGTTGTTTCACGTCCACACTGGTTGCGAGAACATTTGCCTGGGGCCGCACCTCCGTGTCGGAGTCCGCATCGACCAAGTCGAACTTGCCCTTCAATACCTGCGAGCAGTGTTCTTGACGATACAAAAAGTCCGGGCCTGTCAGCCAGGTCGATCCTGCCATCTGGGCCGCTGGCACAGACCTGGTTCCTAGATCCGCAGGGTTCATGTCAGAAGGAACGTAGTGCCATTGGTCTGGCCGTGTAGAGCTCCTTATGCGTTCCACCCTGTTACTGACATACACAAAAAACCTTCGCGTCTCATTATGTATGTAGCCTAGGACGACCTTGCTGTCAGTATAGAAGTTTACAGCATCAAGTTCCATATCTATTTCACGACTGATGAGTTCTGCTAGCTCCACTGCCAAGACTGCGCCGCACAGTTCAAGCCTTGGGATGGTGTGTTCCGGATGCGGTGCTAGCTTAGCCTTTCCTATGACGAACCCGACATGACACGCACCATCTGGATATGTCACTCTGAGGTACGCCACTGCAGCCACAGCTTTCGTTGATGCGTCGGAGAATATGTGCAGTTCCTTCCACTGTGCGGTAGTGAGTGAGGCAGGGGCATAGGTGCGAGGTATGTCCAGCTGCTCGAGTACTTGCAAGGAGTCTTTCCACACCTCCCAGGCGGCTCTCTTTTCGTCAGGAAGTGGGCAGTCCCAGTCGCATGTCAGAGCGACTAGCTCTCGGAGGAGGGACTTTCCTTGAACGATGACTGGAGCAACAAACCCAAGTGGGTCGTACAGGCTATTTACCACTGACAAGACACCGCGCCGAGTGAATGGCTTTTCTTGGAATGGGGTCGTAAATGTGAAGACATCCTTCTTCAGATTCCAAGAAACTCCCAGACTGCGTTGGATCGGCTGCGAGCCATTGCTCAAGTCAAGATCCTTCAAATCGTTGGCACGGTCTTCTTCTGGAAATGCTTCCAACACTGTAGGGCAGTTAGAGGCTATCTTATGGAGCTTAAGGTTCGATGCGGCCAACATCTGTTGCGTGCGGCGTATTAGGCTGATGGCGTCCTCGTCGTTGTAGAGAGACTTCAACCCATCGTCGACATAGAAATCCCTCTCAATGAACTGCCTGACGTCGCTGCCAAATTTTTCCTCTCCTTCTCGTGCTGTTCTCCGCAGCCCGTACGTTGCAACTGCTGGTGAAGGGCTGTTTCCAAACACATGTACCTTCATTCGGTACTCTACCACGTCACTGTAGATGTTGTTGTTGCGGAACCACAGAAATCTCAGATAATTTCGGTGGTCGTCTCGTACCAGGAAGCAGTAGAACATGTGCTTAATGTCCACAGTAATGGCCACTGGCTCTTTCCGGAATCGGATGAGCACCCCAAGCAGGCTGTTGATCATGTCTGGACCGGTAAGCAGCACACTGTTTAGAGACAGGCCCTTAAACTGTGCACTGGAGTCGAACACGACTCGTGTTTCCCCAGGCTTTCGTGGGTGGCAAACACCAAAGATGGGGAGGTACCAACACTCTTCTCCCTCTCGAACCGGTGGAGCTTCCTCGGCGTGGCCGTTCTTGAACATCTTCTCCATGAAGCTCGCGAATTGTTCCCTCAGTTCCGGCTTTCTCTTCAAGGTCCGTTGGACAGTAGTGAGGCGTGACTCGGCCAAGCACTTGTTATTCGGAAGCCAAGGTCTTGGACAACGAAATGGAAGAGGTGCTACCCAACTGTTGGATTCGTCCCTTGAGAACTCGTCATCCATCAGCTTCAAGAACTTCCTGTCCTCGACGGAAAGGGAAGGTCTGTTGTCATCCTTCGTTGTGTGGAACAGCGTTTCAGCGACCCCATCGCCACAGCGGTCTTTCCTAGCAGCGTTCTGAGCTGGTTGGAAGCAGTTTGTCGACCCTTGCGTGTCAGCGAGCTTCTCCTTGGCAAGAAAATGATTCTGGCATGGCTCGAAAATGGAGGGACGTCCATTTTCAAGGACGTTTGTTTTGAGGTTGCTCACAGAGTCCGGTGGGCGACTTCGACTTATGCAGACATTCCCCACGATGACCCATCCCAGATCCAGTCTCTGAGCAAATGGAGCATCAGCCGGTCCGTTGCGCTGTTGTCGAACCTTGTGTACTCTGAGGATATCTCTCCCGAGGAGAAGTAGAATCTTGGCCTCTGGGTCCAAACGAGGAATGAATTTAGCTACAGCTCTGAGATGGGGGTGATGCGATGCCACTTCCGGTGTTGGAATCTCGTTCCTGTTGTTAGGCATCTCGTTGCACTCGATGAGCGTTGGCAAGGGTAGCTTCACGGAGCCATGAATGTCCTCAATGAGAAAGCCGGATGCTCTTCTTCCTATCGCCTCTGCAGTTCCAGCACATGTCCTTAGAGTGTAGGGGGAACTGTCACCATTGAGCCCGAAAATGTCGAAGAACTCTGTTCTTGCAAGGGACCTGTTGCTCTGGTCGTCTAAGATGGCATACATTTTTTCAGTGTTGTGAGGCTGAGTCGGGTGACTAACTTTCACCAAGCAGATCTTAGAGCAGGATTTGCCACCGCCGCTTTGACCGCAGACCTCCGTACACTTTGATGACACTTCAAGTGCGGAATCTTGGTCTCGACCTACATCTTCAGAGTCGTGATGAGCTGCAGGAGACTTATGGTTGACATTTCCGGCATGAAGTGCTGTGGCATGCCTCTCGCTACCACAATCGTCACATTTGAGAACTGTTTTACAGTCTCTTGCAAAGTGGTCTGTTGAAGCGCAGCACCTGAAGCATATTCCATAATTTTTCAGCAGAGATTTTCGTTCATCCAGCGGTTTTTCTCGGAAAGTACGACACTTCCGGAGGGGGTGAGGCTTCCTGTGCAGAGGACAATACTTGGTTGTATCATGCCACTTTGGTGCGTTTGAGGGCGGATGGTCGGTGCTTGCTTCCACGTCCGTCAGTTGCACTGAGATGGGCGTTCTTCTCGTGCCGTCATCCGCAGCCCATCTTTCTGCTCTTGGGAGCCTTGAAGGGGTGCCACTTGCAGTGTTGAGTTTGAAGCTAGGATCATTTCTCGTTTTCGCTTGGTCCCTGATAAAGCTGGCAAAGAACGAAAAAGGGGGAAAGGCGACCCGATGATCTCGTTTGTACTTCGATCCTTTCGCTATCCACATGTCTTGCAAGCGCTGCGGCAGTTTTTCTACGATGGGGTTTACCCCTCTTGCCGTGTCCAGATAGGAAAGCCCAGTCAGCTGAGGGTCGCATTTTGCAGCCTCAACTTCAAGAAGCAGGTCTCCCAGCTCTCTCAGTTTCTCGGTGTCCTTGTCGGACAGTCTGGGGAAACTTGCGATTCTCCTGAAGATGGCCTCTTCTATAATTTCCGGACGACCATAGCATTCCTCAAGTCTTTCCCAAACTACATCTAACCCGGCTTCGGGGCAGTCGACGTGCACGGAACGCAGCCGCTTTGCATAGCTCGACGACTCGGCACCAAGCCATTTCACGAGAAGATCAAGTTCTTCGCTTGCCGTAACCTCGAGAGTCCGTGTCATTCCCTTGAATGTAGATTTCCACGCCCGGTAGTTCTCAGGGCAGTCGTCAAATTTCGTAAGTGAAGTACTCACAAGGTCGCGTCGAATCAGATACTTTGCCATGGCGGTCAGTTCTGGGGCGTTAGCTTCATCTCCCTGCTGACGAGCAACGTTCTGGGCGATTCCTTGGTTGTGAGCGCTAGGAGTGCATGGAGCGTGGTCTTCAGCTGCTTCATCAACGTTCTGAAAGACGTAATGCTCTCCGCCGTCATGCCGCTGCGATTGCTGGCGCGGGCCAATGCGCACGTGAGCCTGGTCAAGCACGTAGTCAAAGGTACGTTGAGCGCGGTCTTCGGATGCCTCCTCCACAGTCCGACAGATGTGATGCTCCCCGCCGTGCTGATCTACGGCAGCCTCCAGGATCTCTGCTTGTGCTTCCGCGGCGGCCGCTTCTCTATCCAACTGCAACACATGTAACTCGGTGTCTAGCTCGACTTTCTTGCGTTCGATCTCCGCGGCCGCATTTTTCTCTTGTTCTTCGAGTTTGGCCTTTTCCAGTTTCACCGCGGCTTCTTTCTTCATAAGAGAAGCCTGCACTCGCGCCGCGGCGGCCTCCGCTCTTGCTCTGGCGGCGAGCATGCTTGGCGTTGTCGAGGCGGTCGAACGCTCCGAACGGGCTGAGCGCGACGAATGCCGTGACTGCACAGAGCTTGCCATTTTCTCAGAGCATGCGAGACGAGATTGGTCCGGACTCACTTGAGCAGCGGGCGACTTGCGGTCTTGCGACGCCATGCCGTGTGTGGCTGCGAGGCGAAAACGGAGCTTCGCAGCGCGGAGCCAGCGAGCCGAGCCGCCTAAGCCTAGGCGCTTTGGAGACGCGCGTGAGATGCCGACTCGGCGTTCATCGCGTTTTTACTGTTCTGATTCCGTGGCACGCGTTGGGGCTGCGGCCACTCCTCAGATAGTTAACGAGTCGCAAACACCAAGAAAATTAAAACTTTATCCTGTGCATTTACATACTCGTAAAAACGCGGTGCTGCCACAGTCGTGCAGCGCGAAAGAACAAAAGAGGCGCCGGTCGCGTAAACAATGCAATCCGAGAGGGAGGAAACGAGAGTGACGGCGCACGGGGAGAAGGAAGAAGAAGGGAGGGGAGAGGAGTCCAATGTTCGCAGACGAAGGCGGCGCCCGGGCGGGAAACTTGAAATGGACACGGGACAGCACACATGCTAAAAACGCGTTTTGGCACAAATCCATGTGCGGATGTTAAAAAGAGCAGCATCGGCATGCTTTTCACGTCGTTTGGTAGAAATCCACACGCGCGTTCTGCCAAAAGCACCATTTGCATGCCTATCGTGTGGTTTTGCAGAAAACTGCGTCCGCGTCTACCAAAAGATGCATGCGCATGCTTAAAACGCGCTTTGGCACAAATCCATGTGCGGATGTTAAAAAGAGCAGCATCGGCATGCTTTTCACGTCGTTTGGTAGAAATCCACGCGCGCGTTCTGCCAAAAGCACCATTTGCATGCATATCGTGTGGTTTTGCAGAAAACTGCGTCCGCGTCTACCAAAAGATGCATGCGCATGCTTAAAACGCGTTTTGGCACAAATCCATGTGCGGGTGCTAAAAAGAGCAGCATCGGCATGCTTTTCACGTCGTTTGGTAGAAATCCACACGCGCGTTCTGCCAAAAGCACCATTTGCATGCATATCGTGTGGTTTTGCAGAAAACTGCGTCCGCGTCTACCAAAAGATGCATGTGCATGCTAAAAACGCGTTTTGGCACAAATCCATGTGCGGATGTTAAAAAGAGCAGCATCGGCATGCTTTTCACGTCGTTTGGTAGAAATCCACACGCGCATTCTGCCAAAAGCACCATTTGCATGCATATCGTGTGGTTTTGCAGAAAACTGCGTCCGCGTCTACCAAAAGATGCATGCGCATGCTAAAAACGCGTTTTGGCACAAATCCATGTGCGGATGTTAAAAAGAGCAGCATCGGCATGCTTTTCACGTCGTTTGGTAGAAATCCACGCGCGCGTTCTGCCAAAAGCACCATTTGCATGCATATCGTGTGGTTTTGCAGAAAACTGCGTCCGCGTCTACCAAAAGATGCATGCGCATGCTTAAAACGCGTTTTGGCACAAATCCATGTGCGGGTGCTAAAAAGAGCAGCATCGGCATGCTTTTCACGTCGTTTGGTAGAAATCCACACGCGCGTTCTGCCAAAAGCACCATTTGCATGCCTATCGTGTGGTTTTGCAGAAAACTGCGTCCGCGTCTACCAAAAGATGCATGCGCATGCTTAAAACGCGCTTTGGCACAAATCCATGTGCGGATGTTAAAAAGAGCAGCATCGGCATGCTTTTCACGTCGTTTGGTAGAAATCCACACGCGCGTTCTGCCAAAAGCACCATTTGCATGCATATCGTGTGGTTTTGCAGAAAACTGCGTCCGCGTCTACCAAAAGATGCATGTGCATGCTAAAAACGCGTTTTGGCACAAATCCATGTGCGGATGTTAAAAAGAGCAGCATCGGCATGCTTTTCACGTCGTTTGGTAGAAATCCACACGCGCGTTCTGCCAAAAGCACCATTTGCATGCATATCGTGTGGTTTTGCAGAAAACTGCGTCCGCGTCTA
Organism: Dermacentor variabilis; assembly: GCF_050947875.1. Classification (NCBI taxonomy): domain Eukaryota; kingdom Metazoa; phylum Arthropoda; class Arachnida; order Ixodida; family Ixodidae; genus Dermacentor; species Dermacentor variabilis. The sequence goes on along the minus strand of NW_027460773.1, from coordinate 12,493 downwards.
CCAAAAGATGCATGCGCATGCTAAAAACGCGTTTTGGCACAAATCCATGTGCGGATGTTAAAAAGAGCAGCATCGGCATGCTTTTCACGTCGTTTGGTAGAAATCCACGCGCGCGTTCTGCCAAAAGCACCATTTGCATGCATATCGTGTGGTTTTGCAGAAAACTGCGTCCGCGTCTACCAAAAGATGCATGCGCATGCTTAAAACGCGTTTTGGCACAAATCCATGTTCGGGTGCTAAAAAGAGCAGCATCGGCATGCTTTTCACGTCGTTTGGTAGAAATCCACACGCGCGTTCTGCCAAAAGCACCATTTGCATGCCTATCGTGTGGTTTTGCAGAAAACTGCGTCCGCGTCTACCAAAAGATGCATGCGCATGCTTAAAACGCGCTTTGGCACAAATCCATGTGCGGATGTTAAAAAGAGCAGCATCGGCATGCTTTTCACGTCGTTTGGTAGAAATCCACGCGCGCGTTCTGCCAAAAGCACCATTTGCATGCCTATCGTGTGGTTTTGCAGAAAACTGCGTCCGCGTCTACCAAAAGATGCATGCGCATGCTTAAAACGCGTTTTGGCACAAATCCATGTGCGGGTGCTAAAAAGAGCAGCATCGGCATGCTTTTCACGTCGTTTGGTAGAAATCCACACGCGCGTTCTGCCAAAAGCACCATTTGCATGCCTATCGTGTGGTTTTGCAGAAAACTGCGTCCGCGTCTACCAAAAGATGCATGCGCATGCTTAAAACGCGTTTTGGCACAAATCCATGTGCGGATGTTAAAAAGAGCAGCATCGGCATGCTTTTCACGTCGTTTGGTAGAAATCCACACGCGCGTTCTGCCAAAAGCACCATTTGCATGCATATCGTGTGGTTTTGCAGAAAACTGCGTCCGCGTCTACCAAAAGATGCATGCGCATGCTAAAAACGCGTTTTGGCACAAATCCATGTGCGGATGTTAAAAATAGCAGCATCGGCATGCTTTTCACGTCGTTTGGTAGAAATCCACACGCGCGTTCTGCCAAAAGCACCATTTGCATGCCTATCGTGTGGTTTTGCAGAAAACTGCGTCCGCGTCTACCAAAAGATGCATGCGCATGCTTAAAACGCGCTTTGGCACAAATCCATGTGCGGATGTTAAAAAGAGCAGCATCGGCATGCTTTTCACGTCGTTTGGTAGAAATCCACGCGCGCGTTCTGCCAAAAGCACCATTTGCATGCATATCGTGTGGTTTTGCAGAAAACTGCGTCCGCGTCTACCAAAAGATGCATGCGCATGCTTAAAACGCGTTTTGGCACAAATCCATGTGCGGGTGCTAAAAAGAGCAGCATCGGCATGCTTTTCACGTCGTTTGGTAGAAATCCACACGCGCGTTCTGCCAAAAGCACCATTTGCATGCCTATCGTGTGGTTTTGCAGAAAACTGCGTCCGCGTCTACCAAAAGATGCATGCGCATGCTTAAAACGCGCTTTGGCACAAATCCATGTGCGGATGTTAAAAAGAGCAGCATCGGCATGCTTTTCACGTCGTTTGGTAGAAATCCACACGCGCGTTCTGCCAAAAGCACCATTTGCATGCATATCGTGTGGTTTTGCAGAAAACTGCGTCCGCGTCTACCGAAAGATGCATGTGCATGCTAAAAACGCGTTTTGGCACAAATCCATGTGCGGATGTTAAAAAGAGCAGCATCGGCATGCTTTTCACGTCGTTTGGTAGAAATCCACACGCGCGTTCTGCCAAAAGCACCATTTGCATGCATATCGTGTGGTTTTGCAGAAAACTGCGTCCGCGTCTACCAAAAGATGCATGCGCATGCTTAAAACGCGTTTTGGCACAAATCCATGTGCGGGTGCTAAAAAGAGCAGCATCGGCATGCTTTTCACGTCGTTTGGTAGAAATCCACACGCGCGTTCTGCCAAAAGCACCATTTGCATGCCTATCGTGTGGTTTTGCAGAAAACTGCGTCCGCGTCTACCAAAAGATGCATGCGCATGCTTAAAACGCGCTTTGGCACAAATCCATGTGCGGATGTTAAAAAGAGCAGCATCGGCATGCTTTTCACGTCGTTTGGTAGAAATCCACACGCGCGTTCTGCCAAAAGCACCATTTGCATGCATATCGTGTGGTTTTGCAGAAAACTGCGTCCGCGTCTACCAAAAGATGCATGCGCATGCTAAAAACGCGTTTTGGCACAAATCCATGTGCGGATGTTAAAAAGAGCAGCATCGGCATGCTTTTCACGTCGTTTGGTAGAAATCCACGCGCGCGTTCTGCCAAAAGCACCATTTGCATGCATATCGTGTGGTTTTGCAGAAAACTGCGTCCGCGTCTACCAAAAGATGCATGCGCATGCTTAAAACGCGTTTTGGCACAAATCCATGTGCGGGTGCTAAAAAGAGCAGCATCGGCATGCTTTTCACGTCGTTTGGTAGAAATCCACACGCGCGTTCTGCCAAAAGCACCATTTGCATGCATATCGTGTGGTTTTGCAGAAAACTGCGTCCGCGTCTACCAAAAGATGCATGTGCATGCTAAAAACGCGTTTTGGCACAAATCCATGTGCGGATGTTAAAAAGAGCAGCATCGGCATGCTTTTCACGTCGTTTGGTAGAAATCCACGCGCGCGTTCTGCCAAAAGCACCATTTGCATGCATATCGTGTGGTTTTGCAGAAAACTGCGTCCGCGTCTACCAAAAGATGCATGCGCATGCTAAAAACGCGCTTTGGCACAAATCCATGTGCGGATGTTCAAAAGAGCAGCATCGGCATGCTTTTCACGTCGTTTGGTAGAAATCCACACGCGCGTTCTGCCAAAAGCACCATTTGCATGCCTATCGTGTGGTTTTGCAGAAAACTGCGTCCGCGTCTACCAAAAGATGCATGCGCATGCTTAAAACGCGCTTTGGCACAAATCCATGTGCGGATGTTAAAAAGAGCAGCATCGGCATGCTTTTCACGTCGTTTGGTAGAAATCCACGCGCGCGTTCTGCCAAAAGCACCATTTGCATGCCTATCGTGTGGTTTTGCAGAAAACTGCGTCCGCGTCTACCAAAAGATGCATGCGCATGCTTAAAACGCGTTTTGGCACAAATCCATGTGCGGGTGCTAAAAAGAGCAGCATCGGCATGCTTTTCACGTCGTTTGGTAGAAATCCACACGCGCGTTCTGCCAAAAGCACCATTTGCATGCCTATCGTGTGGTTTTGCAGAAAACTGCGTCCGCGTCTACCAAAAGATGCATGCGCATGCTTAAAACGCGTTTTGGCACAAATCCATGTGCGGATGTTAAAAAGAGCAGCATCGGCATGCTTTTCACGTCGTTTGGTAGAAATCCACACGCGCGTTCTGCCAAAAGCACCATTTGCATGCCTATCGTGTGGTTTTGCAGAAAACTGCGTCCGCGTCTACCAAAAGATGCATGCGCATGCTTAAAACGCGCTTTGGCACAAATCCATGTGCGGGTGCTAAAAAGAGCAGCATCGGCATGCTTTTCACGTCGTTTGGTAGAAATCCACACGCGCGTTCTGCCAAAAGCACCATTTGCATGCATATCGTGTGGTTTTGCAGAAAACTGCGTCCGCGTCTACCAAAAGATGCATGTGCATGCTAAAAACGCGTTTTGGCACAAATCCATGTGCGGATGTTAAAAAGAGCAGCATCGGCATGCTTTTCACGTCGTTTGGTAGAAATCCACACGCGCGTTCTGCCAAAAGCACCATTTGCATGCATATCGTGTGGTTTTGCAGAAAACTGCGTCCGCGTCTACCAAAAGATGCATGCGCATGCTAAAAACGCGTTTTGGCACAAATCCATGTGCGGATGTTAAAAAAGCAGCATCGGCATGCTTTTCACGTCGTTTGGTAGAAATCCACGCGCGCGTTCTGCCAAAAGCACCATTTGCATGCATATCGTGTGGTTTTGCAGAAAACTGCGTCCGCGTCTACCAAAAGATGCATGCGCATGCTTAAAACGCGTTTTGGCACAAATCCATGTGCGGGTGCTAAAAAGAGCAGCATCGGCATGCTTTTCACGTCGTTTGGTAGAAATCCACACGCGCGTTCTGCCAAAAGCACCATTTGCATGCCTATCGTGTGGTTTTGCAGAAAACTGCGTCCGCGTCTACCAAAAGATGCATGCGCATGCTTAAAACGCGCTTTGGCACAAATCCATGTGCGGATGTTAAAAAGAGCAGCATCGGCATGCTTTTCACGTCGTTTGGTAGAAATCCACACGCGCGTTCTGCCAAAAGCACCATTTGCATGCATATCGTGTGGTTTTGCAGAAAACTGCGTCCGCGTCTACCAAAAGATGCATGTGCATGCTAAAAACGCGTTTTGGCACAAATCCATGTGCGGATGTTAAAAAGAGCAGCATCGGCATGCTTTTCACGTCGTTTGGTAGAAATCCACACGCCCGTTCTGCCAAAAGCACCATTTGCATGCATATCGTGTGGTTTTGCAGAAAACTGCGTCCGCGTCTACCAAAAGATGCATGCGCATGCTAAAAACGCGTTTTGGCACAAATCCATGTGCGGATGTTAAAAAGAGCAGCATCGGCATGCTTTTCACGTCGTTTGGTAGAAATCCACGCGCGCGTTCTGCCAAAAGCACCATTTGCATGCATATCGTGTGGTTTTGCAGAAAACTGCGTCCGCGTCTACCAAAAGATGCATGCGCATGCTTAAAACGCGTTTTGGCACAAATCCATGTGCGGGTGCTAAAAAGAGCAGCATCGGCATGCTTTTCACGTCGTTTGGTAGAAATCCACACGCGCGTTCTGCCAAAAGCACCATTTGCATGCCTATCGTGTGGTTTTGCAGAAAACTGCGTCCGCGTCTACCAAAAGATGCATGCGCATGCTTAAAACGCGCTTTGGCACAAATCCATGTGCGGATGTTAAAAAGAGCAGCATCGGCATGCTTTTCACGTCGTTTGGTAGAAATCCACGCGCGCGTTCTGCCAAAAGCACCATTTGCATGCCTATCGTGTGGTTTTGCAGAAAACTGCGTTCGCGTCTACCAAAAGATGCATGCGCATGCTTAAAACGCGTTTTGGCACAAATCCATGTGCGGGTGCTAAAAAGAGCAGCATCGGCATGCTTTTCACGTCGTTTGGTAGAAATCCACACGCGCGTTCTGCCAAAAGCACCATTTGCATGCCTATCGTGTGGTTTTGCAGAAAACTGCGTCCGCGTCTACCAAAAGATGCATGCGCATGCTTAAAACGCGTTTTGGCACAAATCCATGTGCGGATGTTAAAAAGAGCAGCATCGGCATGCTTTTCACGTCGTTTGGTAGAAATCCACACGCGCGTTCTGCCAAAAGCACCATTTGCATGCATATCGTGTGGTTTTGCAGAAAACTGCGTCCGCGTCTACCAAAAGATGCATGCGCATGCTTAAAACGCGCTTTGGCACAAATCCATGTGCGGATGTTAAAAAGAGCAGCATCGGCATGCTTTTCACGTCGTTTGGTAGAAATCCACACGCGCGTTCTGCCAAAAGCACCATTTGCATGCATATCGTGTGGTTTTGCAGAAAACTGCGTCCGCGTCTACCAAAAGATGCATGCGCATGCTTAAAACGCGTTTTGGCACAAATCCATGTGCGGGTGCTAAAAAGAGCAGCATCGGCATGCTTTTCACGTCGTTTGGTAGAAATCCACACGCGCGTTCTGCCAAAAGCACCATTTGCATGCCTATCGTGTGGTTTTGCAGAAAACTGCGTCCGCGTCTACCAAAAGATGCATGCGCATGCTTAAAACGCGCTTTGGCACAAATCCATGTGCGGATGTTAAAAAGAGCAGCATCGGCATGCTTTTCACGTCGTTTGGTAGAAATCCACACGCGCGTTCTGCCAAAAGCACCATTTGCATGCATATCGTGTGGTTTTGCAGAAAACTGCGTCCGCGTCTACCAAAAGATGCATGCGCATGCTAAAAACGCGTTTTGGCACAAATCCATGTGCGGATGTTAAAAAGAGCAGCATCGGCATGCTTTTCACGTCGTTTGGTAGAAATCCACGCGCGCGTTCTGCCAAAAGCACCATTTGCATGCATATCGTGTGGTTTTGCAGAAAACTGCGTCCGCGTCTACCAAAAGATGCATGCGCATGCTTAAAACGCGTTTTGGCACAAATCCATGTGCGGGTGCTAAAAAGAGCAGCATCGGCATGCTTTTCACGTCGTTTGGTAGAAATCCACACGCGCGTTCTGCCAAAAGCACCATTTGCATGCATATCGTGTGGTTTTGCAGAAAACTGCGTCCGCGTCTACCAAAAGATGCATGTGCATGCTAAAAACGCGTTTTGGCACAAATCCATGTGCGGATGTTAAAAAGAGCAGCATCGGCATGCTTTTCACGTCGTTTGGTAGAAATCCACGCGCGCGTTCTGCCAAAAGCACCATTTGCATGCATATCGTGTGGTTTTGCAGAAAACTGCGTCCGCGTCTACCAAAAGATGCATGCGCATGCTAAAAACGCGCTTTGGCACAAATCCATGTGCGGATGTTCAAAAGAGCAGCATCGGCATGCTTTTCACGTCGTTTGGTAGAAATCCACACGCGCGTTCTGCCAAAAGCACCATTTGCATGCCTATCGTGTGGTTTTGCAGAAAACTGCGTCCGCGTCTACCAAAAGATGCATGCGCATGCTTAAAACGCGCTTTGGCACAAATCCATGTGCGGATGTTAAAAAGAGCAGCATCGGCATGCTTTTCACGTCGTTTGGTAGAAATCCACGCGCGCGTTCTGCCAAAAGCACCATTTGCATGCCTATCGTGTGGTTTTGCAGAAAACTGCGTCCGCGTCTACCAAAAGATGCATGCGCATGCTTAAAACGCGTTTTGGCACAAATCCATGTGCGGGTGCTAAAAAGAGCAGCATCGGCATGCTTTTCACGTCGTTTGGTAGAAATCCACACGCGCGTTCTGCCAAAAGCACCATTTGCATGCCTATCGTGTGGTTTTGCAGAAAACTGCGTCCGCGTCTACCAAAAGATGCATGCGCATGCTTAAAACGCGTTTTGGCACAAATCCATGTGCGGATGTTAAAAAGAGCAGCATCGGCATGCTTTTCACGTCGTTTGGTAGAAATCCACACGCGCGTTCTGCCAAAAGCACCATTTGCATGCCTATCGTGTGGTTTTGCAGAAAACTGCGTCCGCGTCTACCAAAAGATGCATGCGCATGCTTAAAACGCGCTTTGGCACAAATCCATGTGCGGGTGCTAAAAAGAGCAGCATCGGCATGCTTTTCACGTCGTTTGGTAGAAATCCACACGCGCGTTCTGCCAAAAGCACCATTTGCATGCATATCGTGTGGTTTTGCAGAAAACTGCGTCCGCGTCTACCAAAAGATGCATGTGCATGCTAAAAACGCGTTTTGGCACAAATCCATGTGCGGATGTTAAAAAGAGCAGCATCGGCATGCTTTTCACGTCGTTTGGTAGAAATCCACACGCGCGTTCTGCCAAAAGCACCATTTGCATGCATATCGTGTGGTTTTGCAGAAAACTGCGTCCGCGTCTACCAAAAGATGCATGCGCATGCTAAAAACGCGTTTTGGCACAAATCCATGTGCGGATGTTAACAGAGCAGCATCGGCATGCTTTTCACGTCGTTTGGTAGAAATCCACGCGCGCGTTCTGCCAAAAGCACCATTTGCATGCATATCGTGTGGTTTTGCAGAAAACTGCGTCCGCGTCTACCAAAAGATGCATGCGCATGCTTAAAACGCGTTTTGGCACAAATCCATGTGCGGGTGCTAAAAAGAGCAGCATCGGCATGCTTTTCACGTCGTTTGGTAGAAATCCACACGCGCGTTCTGCCAAAAGCACCATTTGCATGCCTATCGTGTGGTTTTGCAGAAAACTGCGTCCGCGTCTACCAAAAGATGCATGCGCATGCTTAAAACGCGCTTTGGCACAAATCCATGTGCGGATGTTAAAAAGAGCAGCATCGGCATGCTTTTCACGTCGTTTGGTAGAAATCCACACGCGCGTTCTGCCAAAAGCACCATTTGCATGCATATCGTGTGGTTTTGCAGAAAACTGCGTCCGCGTCTACCAAAAGATGCATGTGCATGCTAAAAACGCGTTTTGGCACAAATCCATGTGCGGATGTTAAAAAGAGCAGCATCGGCATGCTTTTCACGTCGTTTGGTAGAAATCCACACGCCCGTTCTGCCAAAAGCACCATTTGCATGCATATCGTGTGGTTTTGCAGAAAACTGCGTCCGCGTCTACCAAAAGATGCATGCGCATGCTAAAAACGCGTTTTGGCACAAATCCATGTGCGGATGTTAAAAAGAGCAGCATCGGCATGCTTTTCACGTCGTTTGGTAGAAATCCACGCGCGCGTTCTGCCAAAAGCACCATTTGCATGCATATCGTGTGGTTTTGCAGAAAACTGCGTCCGCGTCTACCAAAAGATGCATGCGCATGCTTAAAACGCGTTTTGGCACAAATCCATGTGCGGGTGCTAAAAAGAGCAGCATCGGCATGCTTTTCACGTCGTTTGGTAGAAATCCACACGCGCGTTCTGCCAAAAGCACCATTTGCATGCCTATCGTGTGGTTTTGCAGAAAACTGCGTCCGCGTCTACCAAAAGATGCATGCGCATGCTTAAAACGCGCTTTGGCACAAATCCATGTGCGGATGTTAAAAAGAGCAGCATCGGCATGCTTTTCACGTCGTTTGGTAGAAATCCACGCGCGCGTTCTGCCAAAAGCACCATTTGCATGCCTATCGTGTGGTTTTGCAGAAAACTGCGTTCGCGTCTACCAAAAGATGCATGCGCATGCTTAAAACGCGTTTTGGCACAAATCCATGTGCGGGTGCTAAAAAGAGCAGCATCGGCATGCTTTTCACGTCGTTTGGTAGAAATCCACACGCGCGTTCTGCCAAAAGCACCATTTGCATGCCTATCGTGTGGTTTTGCAGAAAACTGCGTCCGCGTCTACCAAAAGATGCATGCGCATGCTTAAAACGCGTTTTGGCACAAATCCATGTGCGGATGTTAAAAAGAGCAGCATCGGCATGCTTTTCACGTCGTTTGGTAGAAATCCACACGCGCGTTCTGCCAAAAGCACCATTTGCATGCATATCGTGTGGTTTTGCAGAAAACTGCGTCCGCGTCTACCAAAAGATGCATGCGCATGCTTAAAACGCGCTTTGGCACAAATCCATGTGCGGATGTTAAAAAGAGCAGCATCGGCATGCTTTTCACGTCGTTTGGTAGAAATCCACACGCGCGTTCTGCCAAAAGCACCATTTGCATGCATATCGTGTGGTTTTGCAGAAAACTGCGTCCGCGTCTACCAAAAGATGCATGCGCATGCTTAAAACGCGTTTTGGCACAAATCCATGTGCGGGTGCTAAAAAGAGCAGCATCGGCATGCTTTTCACGTCGTTTGGTAGAAATCCATACGCGCGTTCTGCCAAAAGCACCATTTGCATGCCTATCGTGTGGTTTTGCAGAAAACTGCGTCCGCGTCTACCAAAAGATGCATGCGCATGCTTAAAACGCCGCTTTGGCACAAATCCATGTGCGGATGTTAAAAAGAGCAGCATCGGCATGCTTTTCACGTCGTTTGGTAGAAATCCACACGCGCGTTCTGCCAAAAGCACCATTTGCATGCATATCGTGTGGTTTTGCAGAAAACTGCGTCCGCGTCTACCAAAAGATGCATGCGCATGCTAAAAACGCGTTTTTGGCACAAATCCATGTGCGGATGTTAAAAAGAGCAGCATCGGCATGCTTTTCACGTCGTTTGGTAGAAATCCACGCGCGCGTTCTGCCAAAAGCACCATTTGCATGCATATCGTGTGGTTTTGCAGAAAACTGCGTCCGCGTCTACCAGAAAGATGCATGCGCATGCTTAAAAACGCGTTTTGGCACAAATCCATGTGCGGGTGCTAAAAAGAGCAGCATCGGCATGCTTTTCACGTCGTTTGGTAGAAATCCACACGCGCGTTCTGCCAAAAGCACCATTTGCATGCATATCGTGTGGTTTTGCAGAAAACTGCGTCCGCGTCTACCAAAAGATGCATGTGCATGCTAAAAACGCGTTTTGGCACAAATCCATGTGCGGATGTTAAAAAGAGCAGCATCGGCATGCTTTTCACGTCGTTTGGTAGAAATCCACGGCGCGCGTTCTGCCAAAAGCACCATTTGCATGCATATCGTGTGGTTTTGCAGAAAACTGCGTCCGCGTCTACCAAAAGATGCATGCGCATGCTAAAAACGCGCTTTGGCACAAATCCATGTGCGGATGTTCAAAAGAGCAGCATCGGCATGCTTTTCACGTCGTTTGGTAGAAATCCACACGCGCGTTCTGCCAAAAGCACCATTTGCATGCCTATCGTGTGGTTTTGCAGAAAACTGCGTCCGCGTCTACCAAAAAGAGCATGCGCATGCTTAAAACGCGCTTTGGCACAAATCCATGTGCGGATGTTAAAAAGAGCCAGCATCGGCATGCTTTTCACGTCGTTTGGTAGAAATCCACGCGCGCGTTCTGCCAAAAGCACCATTTGCATGCCTATCGTGTGGTTTTGCAGAAAACTGCGTCCGCGTCTACCAAAAGATGCATGCGCATGCTTAAAACGCGTTTTGGCACAAAATCCATGTGCGGGTGCTAAAAAGAGCAGCATCGGCATGCTTTTCACGTCGTTTGGTAGAAATCCACACGCGCGTTCTGCCAAAAGCACCATTTGCATGCCTATCGTGTGGTTTGCAGAAAACTGCGTCCGCGTCTACCAAAAGATGCATGCGCATGCTTAAAACGCGTTTTGGCACAAATCCATGTGCGGATGTTAAAAAGAGCAGCATCGGCATGCTTTTTCACGTCGTTTGGTAGAAATCCACACGCGCGTTCTGCCAAAAGCACCATTTGCATGCCTATCGTGTGGTTTTGCAGAAAACTGCGTCCGCGTCTACCAAAAGATGCATGCGCATGCTTAAAACGCGCTTTGGCACAAATCCATGTGCGGGTGCTAAAAAGAGCAGCATCGGCATGCTTTTCACGTCGTTTGGTAGAAATCCACACGCGCGTTCTGCCAAAAGCACCATTTGCATGCATATCGTGTGGTTTTGCAGAAAACTGCGTCCGCGTCTACCAAAAGATGCATGTGCATGGCTAAAAACGCGTTTTGGCACAAATCCATGTGCGGATGTTAAAAAGAGCAGCATCGGCATGCTTTTCACGTCGTTTGGTAGAAATCCACACGCGCGTTCTGCCAAAAAGCACCATTTGCATGCATATCGTGTGGTTTTGCAGAACAACTGCGTCCGCGTCTACCAAAAGATGCATGCGCATGCTAAAAACGCGTTTTTGGCACAAATCCATGTGCGGATGTTAAAAAGAGCAGCATCGGCATCGTTTGGTAGAAATCCACGCGCGCGTTCTGCCAAAAGCACCATTTGCATGCATATCGTGTGGTTTTGCAGAAAACTGCGTCCGCGTCTACCAAAAGATGCATGCGCATGCTTAAAACGCGTTTTGGCACAAATCCATGTGCGGGTGCTAAAAAGAGCAGCATCGGCATGCTTTTCACGTCGTTTGGTAGAAATCCACACGCGCGTTCTGCCAAAAGCACCATTTGCATGCCTATCGTGTGGTTTTGCAGAAAACTGCGTCCGCGTCTACCAAAAGATGCATGCGCATGCTTAAAACGCGCTTTGGCACAAATCCATGTGCGGATGTTAAAAAGAGCAGCATCGGCATGCTTTTCACGTCGTTTGGTAGAAATCCACACGCGCGTTCTGCCAAAAGCACCATTTGCATGCATATCGTGTGGTTTTGCAGAAAACTGCGTCCGCGTCTACCAAAAGATGCATGTGCATGCTAAAAACGCGTTTTGGCACAAATCCATGTGCGGATGTTAAAAAGAGCAGCATCGGCATGCTTTTCACGTCGTTTGGTAGAAATCCACACGCCCGTTCTGCCAAAAGCACCATTTGCATGCATATCGTGTGGTTTTGCAGAAAACTGCGTCCGCGTCTACCAAAAGATGCATGCGCATGCTAAAAACGCGTTTTGGCACAAATCCATGTGCGGATGTTAAAAAGAGCAGCATCGGCATGCTTTTCACGTCGTTTGGTAGAAATCCACGCGCGCGTTCTGCCAAAAGCACCATTTGCATGCATATCGTGTGGTTTTGCAGAAAACTGCGTCCGCGTCTACCAAAAGATGCATGCGCATGCTTAAAACGCGTTTTGGCACAAATCCATGTGCGGGTGCTAAAAAGAGCAGCATCGGCATGCTTTTCACGTCGTTTGGTAGAAATCCACACGCGCGTTCTGCCAAAAGCACCATTTGCATGCCTATCGTGTGGTTTTGCAGAAAACTGCGTCCGCGTCTACCAAAAGATGCATGCGCATGCTTAAAACGCGCTTTGGCACAAATCCATGTGCGGATGTTAAAAAGAGCAGCATCGGCATGCTTTTCACGTCGTTTGGTAGAAATCCACGCGCGCGTTCTGCCAAAAGCACCATTTGCATGCCTA
>NW_027460772.1:0-32022 GCF_050947875.1 Dermacentor variabilis | reverse complement strand
CCATGTGCGGATGTTAAAAAGAGCAGCATCGGCATGCTTTTCACGTCGTTTGGTAGAAATCCACACGCGCGTTCTGCCAAAAGCACCATTTGCATGCATATCGTGTGGTTTTGCAGAAAACTGCGTCCGCGTCTACCAAAAGATGCATGTGCATGCTAAAAACGCGTTTTCGCACAAATCCATGTGCGGATGTTAAAAAGAGCAGCATCGGCATGCTTTTCACGTCGTTTGGTAGAAATCCACGCGCGCGTTCTGCCAAAAGCACCATTTGCATGCATATCGTGTGGTTTTGCAGAAAACTGCGTCCGCGTCTACCAAAAGATGCATGCGCAAGCTTAAAACGCGTTTTGGCACAAATCCATGTGCGGATGTTAAAAAGAGCAGCATCGGCATGCTTTTCACGTCGTTTGGTAGAAATCCACGCGCGCGTTCTGCCAAAAGCACCATTTGCATGCATATCGTGTGGTTTTGCAGAAAACTGCGTCCGCGTCTACCAAAAGATGCATGCGCATGCTTAAAACGCGTTTTGGCACAAATCCATGTGCGGGTGCTAAAAAGAGCAGCATCGGCATGCTTTTCACGTCGTTTGGTAGAAATCCACACGCGCGTTCTGCCAAAAGCACCATTTGCATGCCTATCGTGTGGTTTTGCAGAAAACTGCGTCCGCGTCTACCAAAAGATGCATGCGCATGCTTAAAACGCGCTTTGGCACAAATCCATGTGCGGATGTTAAAAAGAGCAGCATCGGCATGCTTTTCACGTCGTTTGGTAGAAATCCACACGCGCGTTCTGCCAAAAGCACCATTTGCATGCATATCGTGTGGTTTTGCAGAAAACTGCGTCCGCGTCTACCAAAAGATGCATGTGCATGCTAAAAACGCGTTTTGGCACAAATCCATGTGCGGATGTTAAAAAGAGCAGCATCGGCATGCTTTTCACGTCGTTTGGTAGAAATCCACACGCGCGTTCTGCCAAAAGCACCATTTGCATGCCTATCGTGTGGTTTTGCAGAAAACTGCGTCCGCGTCTACCAAAAGATGCATGCGAATGCTTAAAACGCGCTTTGGCACAAATCCATGTGCGGATGTTAAAAAGAGCAGCATCGGCATGCTTTTCACGTCGTTTGGTAGAAATCCACACGCGCGTTCTGCCAAAAGCACCATTTGCATGCATATCGTGTGGTTTTGCAGAAAACTGCGTCCGCGTCTACCAAAAGATGCATGTGCATGCTAAAAACGCGTTTTGGCACAAATCCATGTGCGGATGTTAAAAAGAGCAGCATCGGCATGCTTTTCACGTCGTTTGGTAGAAATCCACGCGCGCGTTCTGCCAAAAGCACCATTTGCATGCATATCGTGTGGTTTTGCAGAAAACTGCGTCCGCGTCTACCAAAAGATGCATGCGCATGCTTAAAACGCGTTTTGGCACAAATCCATGTGCGGGTGCTAAAAAGAGTAGCATCGGCATGCTTTTCACGTCGTTTGGTAGAAATCCACACGCGCGTTCTGCCAAAAGCACCATTTGCATGCCTATCGTGTGGTTTTGCAGAAAACTGCGTCCGCGTCTACCAAAAGATGCATGCGCATGCTTAACACGCGCTTTGGCACAAATCCATGTGCGGATGTTAAAAAGAGCAGCATCGGCATGCTTTTCACGTCGTTTGGTAGAAATCCACACGCGCGTTCTGCCAAAAGCACCATTTGCATGCATATCGTGTGGTTTTGCAGAAAACTGCGTCCGCGTCTACCAAAAGATGCATGTGCATGCTAAAAACGCGTTTTCGCACAAATCCATGTGCGGATGTTAAAAAGAGCAGCATCGGCATGCTTTTCACGTCGTTTGGTAGAAATCCACGCGCGCGTTCTGCCAAAAGCACCATTTGCATGCATATCGTGTGGTTTTGCAGAAAACTGCGTCCGCGTCTACCAAAAGATGCATGCGCAAGCTTAAAACGCGTTTTGGCACAAATCCATGTGCGGGTGCTAAAAAGAGCAGCATCGGCATGCTTTTCACGTCGTTTGGTAGAAATCCACGCGCGCGTTCTGCCAAAAGCACCATTTGCATGCATATCGTGTGGTTTTGCAGAAAACTGCGTCCGCGTCTACCAAAAGATGCATGCGCATGCTTAAAACGCGTTTTGGCACAAATCCATGTGCGGGTGCTAAAAAGAGCAGCATCGGCATGCTTTTTCACGTCGTTTGGTAGAAATCCACACGCGCGTTCTGCCAAAAGCACCATTTGCATGCCTATCGTGTGGTTTTGCAGAAAACTGCGTCCGCGTCTACCAAAAGATGCATGCGCATGCTTAAAACGCGCTTTGGCACAAATCCATGTGCGGATGTTAAAAAGAGCAGCATCGGCATGCTTTTCACGTCGTTTGGTAGAAATCCACACGCGCGTTCTGCCAAAAGCACCATTTGCATGCATATCGTGTGGTTTTGCAGAAAACTGCGTCCGCGTCTACCAAAAGATGCATGCGCATGCTCAAAACGCGCTTTGGCACAAATCCATGTGCGGATGTTAAAAAGAGCAGCATCGGCATGCTTTTCACGTCGTTTGGTAGAAATCCACGCGCGCGTTCTGCCAAAAGCACCATTTGCATGCATATCGTGTGGTTTTGCAGAAAACTGCGTCCGCGTCTACCAAAAGATGCATGCGCATGCTTAAAACGCGTTTTGGCACAAATCCATGTGCGGGTGCTAAAAAGAGTAGCATCGGCATGCTTTTCACGTCGTTTGGTAGAAATCCACACGCGCGTTCTGCCAAAAGCACCATTTGCATGCCTATCGTGTGGTTTTGCAGAAAACTGCGTCCGCGTCTACCAAAAAATGCATGCGCATGCTTAAAACGCGCTTTGGCACAAATCCATGTGCGGATGTTAAAAAGAGCAGCATCGGCATGTTTTTCACGTCGTTTGGTAGAAATCCACACGCGCGTTCTGCCAAAAGCACCATTTGCATGCATATCGTGTGGTTTTGCAGAAAACTGCGTCCGCGTCTACCAAAAGATGCATGCGCATGCTTAAAACGCGTTTTGGCACAAATCCATGTGCGGGTGCTAAAAAGAGCAGCATCGGCATGCTTTTCACGTCGTTTGGTAGAAATCCACGCGCGCGTTCTGCCAAAAGCACCATTTGCATGCCTATCGTGTGGTTTTGCAGAAAACTGCGTCCGCGTCTACCAAAAGATGCATGCGCATGCTTAAAACGCGTTTTGGCACAAATCCATGTGCGGGTGCTAAAAAGAGCAGCATCGGCATGCTTTTCACGTCGTTTGGTAGAAATCCACACGCGCGTTCTGCCAAAAGCACCATTTGCATGCCTATCGTGTGGTTTTGCAGAAAACTGCGTCCGCGTCTACCAAAAGATGCATGCGCATGCTTAAAACGCGCTTTGGCACAAATCCATGTGCGGATGTTAAAAAGAGCAGCATCGGCATGCTTTTCACGTCGTTTGGTAGAAATCCACGCGCGCGTTCTGCCAAAAGCACCATTTGCATGCATATCGTGTGGTTTTGCAGAAAACTGCGTCCGCGTCTACCAAAAGATGCATGCGCATGCTTAAAACGCGTTTTGGCACAAATCCATGTGCGGGTGCTAAAAAGAGTAGCATCGGCATGCTTTTCACGTCGTTTGGTAGAAATCCACACGCGCGTTCTGCCAAAAGCACCATTTGCATGCCTATCGTGTGGTTTTGCAGAAAACTGCGTCCGCGTCTACCAAAAGATGCATGCGCATGCTTAACACGCGCTTTGGCACAAATCCATGTGCGGATGTTAAAAAGAGCAGCATCGGCATGCTTTTCACGTCGTTTGGTAGAAATCCACACGCGCGTTCTGCCAAAAGCACCATTTGCATGCATATCGTGTGGTTTTGCAGAAAACTGCGTCCGCGTCTACCAAAAGATGCATGTGCATGCTAAAAACGCGTTTTCGCACAAATCCATGTGCGGATGTTAAAAAGAGCAGCATCGGCATGCTTTTCACGTCGTTTGGTAGAAATCCACGCGCGCGTTCTGCCAAAAGCACCATTTGCATGCATATCGTGTGGTTTTGCAGAAAACTGCGTCCGCGTCTACCAAAAGATGCATGCGCAAGCTTAAAACGCGTTTTGGCACAAATCCATGTGCGGATGTTAAAAAGAGCAGCATCGGCATGCTTTTCACGTCGTTTGGTAGAAATCCACGCGCGCGTTCTGCCAAAAGCACCATTTGCATGCATATCGTGTGGTTTTGCAGAAAACTGCGTCCGCGTCTACCAAAAGATGCATGCGCATGCTTAAAACGCGTTTTGGCACAAATCCATGTGCGGGTGCTAAAAAGAGCAGCATCGGCATGCTTTTCACGTCGTTTGGTAGAAATCCACACGCGCGTTCTGCCAAAAGCACCATTTGCATGCCTATCGTGTGGTTTTGCAGAAAACTGCGTCCGCGTCTACCAAAAGATGCATGCGCATGCTTAAAACGCGCTTTGGCACAAATCCATGTGCGGATGTTAAAAAGAGCAGCATCGGCATGCTTTTCACGTCGTTTGGTAGAAATCCACACGCGCGTTCTGCCAAAAGCACCATTTGCATGCATATCGTGTGGTTTTGCAGAAAACTGCGTCCGCGTCTACCAAAAGATGCATGTGCATGCTAAAAACGCGTTTTGGCACAAATCCATGTGCGGATGTTAAAAAGAGCAGCATCGGCATGCTTTTCACGTCGTTTGGTAGAAATCCACACGCGCGTTCTGCCAAAAGCACCATTTGCATGCCTATCGTGTGGTTTTGCAGAAAACTGCGTCCGCGTCTACCAAAAGATGCATGCGAATGCTTAAAACGCGCTTTGGCACAAATCCATGTGCGGATGTTAAAAAGAGCAGCATCGGCATGCTTTTCACGTCGTTTGGTAGAAATCCACACGCGCGTTCTGCCAAAAGCACCATTTGCATGCATATCGTGTGGTTTTGCAGAAAACTGCGTCCGCGTCTACCAAAAGATGCATGTGCATGCTAAAAACGCGTTTTGGCACAAATCCATGTGCGGATGTTAAAAAGAGCAGCATCGGCATGCTTTTCACGTCGTTTGGTAGAAATCCACGCGCGCGTTCTGCCAAAAGCACCATTTGCATGCATATCGTGTGGTTTTGCAGAAAACTGCGTCCGCGTCTACCAAAAGATGCATGCGCATGCTTAAAACGCGTTTTGGCACAAATCCATGTGCGGGTGCTAAAAAGAGCAGCATCGGCATGCTTTTCACGTCGTTTGGTAGAAATCCACGCGCGCGTTCTGCCAAAAGCACCATTTGCATGCCTATCGTGTGGTTTTGCAGAAAACTGCGTCCGCGTCTACCAAAAGATGCATGCGCATGCTTAAAACGCGTTTTGGCACAAATCCATGTGCGGGTGCTAAAAAGAGCAGCATCGGCATGCTTTTCACGTCGTTTGGTAGAAATCCACACGCGCGTTCTGCCAAAAGCACCATTTGCATGCCTATCGTGTGGTTTTGCAGAAAACTGCGTCCGCGTCTACCAAAAGATGCATGCGCATGCTTAAAACGCGCTTTGGCACAAATCCATGTGCGGATGTTAAAAAGAGCAGCATCGGCATGCTTTTCACGTCGTTTGGTAGAAATCCACGCGCGCGTTCTGCCAAAAGCACCATTTGCATGCATATCGTGTGGTTTTGCAGAAAACTGCGTCCGCGTCTACCAAAAGATGCATGCGCATGCTTAAAACGCGTTTTGGCACAAATCCATGTGCGGGTGCTAAAAAGAGTAGCATCGGCATGCTTTTCACGTCGTTTGGTAGAAATCCACACGCGCGTTCTGCCAAAAGCACCATTTGCATGCCTATCGTGTGGTTTTGCAGAAAACTGCGTCCGCGTCTACCAAAAGATGCATGCGCATGCTTAACACGCGCTTTGGCACAAATCCATGTGCGGATGTTAAAAAGAGCAGCATCGGCATGCTTTTCACGTCGTTTGGTAGAAATCCACACGCGCGTTCTGCCAAAAGCACCATTTGCATGCATATCGTGTGGTTTTGCAGAAAACTGCGTCCGCGTCTACCAAAAGATGCATGTGCATGCTAAAAACGCGTTTTGGCACAAATCCATGTGCGGATGTTAAAAAGAGCAGCATCGGCATGCTTTTCACGTCGTTTGGTAGAAATCCACGCGCGCGTTCTGCCAAAAGCACCATTTGCATGCATATCGTGTGGTTTTGCAGAAAACTGCGTCCGCGTCTACCAAAAGATGCATGCGCAAGCTTAAAACGCGTTTTGGCACAAATTCATGTGCGGGTGCTAAAAAGAGCAGCATCGGCATGCTTTTCACGTCGTTTGGTAGAAATCCACACGCGCGTTCTGCCAAAAGCACCATTTGCATGCCTATCGTGTGGTTTTGCAGAAAACTGCGTCCGCGTCTACCAAAAGATGCATGCGCATGCTTAAAACGCGTTTTGGCACAAATCCATGTGCGGGTGCTAAAAAGAGCAGCATCGGCATGCTTTTCACGTCGTTTGGTAGAAATCCACACGCGCGTTCTGCCAAAAGCACCATTTGCATGCCTATCGTGTGGTTTTGCAGAAAACTGCGTCCGCGTCTACCAAAAGATGCATGCGCATGCTTAAAACGCGCTTTGGCACAAATCCATGTGCGGATGTTAAAAAGAGCAGCATCGGCATGCTTTTCACGTCGTTTGGTAGAAATCCACGCGCGCGTTCTGCCAAAAGCACCATTTGCATGCATATCGTGTGGTTTTGCAGAAAACTGCGTCCGCGTCTACCAAAAGATGCATGCGCATGCTTAAAACGCGTTTTGGCACAAATCCATGTGCGGGTGCTAAAAAGAGTAGCATCGGCATGCTTTTCACGTCGTTTGGTAGAAATCCACACGCGCGTTCTGCCAAAAGCACCATTTGCATGCCTATCGTGTGGTTTTGCAGAAAACTGCGTCCGCGTCTACCAAAAAATGCATGCGCATGCTTAAAACGCGCTTTGGCACAAATCCATGTGCGGATGTTAAAAAGAGCAGCATCGGCATGTTTTTCACGTCGTTTGGTAGAAATCCACACGCGCGTTCTGCCAAAAGCACCATTTGCATGCATATCGTGTGGTTTTGCAGAAAACTGCGTCCGCGTCTACCAAAAGATGCATGCGCATGCTTAAAACGCGTTTTGGCACAAATCCATGTGCGGGTGCTAAAAAGAGCAGCATCGGCATGCTTTTCACGTCGTTTGGTAGAAATCCACGCGCGCGTTCTGCCAAAAGCACCATTTGCATGCCTATCGTGTGGTTTTGCAGAAAACTGCGTCCGCGTCTACCAAAAGATGCATGCGCATGCTTAAAACGCGTTTTGGCACAAATCCATGTGCGGGTGCTAAAAAGAGCAGCATCGGCATGCTTTTCACGTCGTTTGGTAGAAATCCACACGCGCGTTCTGCCAAAAGCACCATTTGCATGCCTATCGTGTGGTTTTGCAGAAAACTGCGTCCGCGTCTACCAAAAGATGCATGCGCATGCTTAAAACGCGCTTTGGCACAAATCCATGTGCGGATGTTAAAAAGAGCAGCATCGGCATGCTTTTCACGTCGTTTGGTAGAAATCCACGCGCGCGTTCTGCCAAAAGCACCATTTGCATGCATATCGTGTGGTTTTGCAGAAAACTGCGTCCGCGTCTACCAAAAGATGCATGCGCATGCTTAAAACGCGTTTTGGCACAAATCCATGTGCGGGTGCTAAAAAGAGTAGCATCGGCATGCTTTTCACGTCGTTTGGTAGAAATCCACACGCGCGTTCTGCCAAAAGCACCATTTGCATGCCTATCGTGTGGTTTTGCAGAAAACTGCGTCCGCGTCTACCAAAAGATGCATGCGCATGCTTAACACGCGCTTTGGCACAAATCCATGTGCGGATGTTAAAAAGAGCAGCATCGGCATGCTTTTCACGTCGTTTGGTAGAAATCCACACGCGCGTTCTGCCAAAAGCACCATTTGCATGCATATCGTGTGGTTTTGCAGAAAACTGCGTCCGCGTCTACCAAAAGATGCATGTGCATGCTAAAAACGCGTTTTCGCACAAATCCATGTGCGGATGTTAAAAAGAGCAGCATCGGCATGCTTTTCACGTCGTTTGGTAGAAATCCACGCGCGCGTTCTGCCAAAAGCACCATTTGCATGCATATCGTGTGGTTTTGCAGAAAACTGCGTCCGCGTCTACCAAAAGATGCATGCGCAAGCTTAAAACGCGTTTTGGCACAAATCCATGTGCGGGTGCTAAAAAGAGCAGCATCGGCATGCTTTTCACGTCGTTTGGTAGAAATCCACACGCGCGTTCTGCCAAAAGCACCATTTGCATGCCTATCGTGTGGTTTTGCAGAAAACTGCGTCCGCGTCTACCAAAAGATGCATGCGCATGCTTAAAACGCGTTTTGGCACAAATCCATGTGCGGGTGCTAAAAAGAGCAGCATCGGCATGCTTTTCACGTCGTTTGGTAGAAATCCACACGCGCGTTCTGCCAAAAGCACCATTTGCATGCCTATCGTGTGGTTTTGCAGAAAACTGCGTCCGCGTCTACCAAAAGATGCATGCGCATGCTTAAAACGCGCTTTGGCACAAATCCATGTGCGGATGTTAAAAAGAGCAGCATCGGCATGCTTTTCACGTCGTTTGGTAGAAATCCACGCGCGCGTTCTGCCAAAAGCACCATTTGCATGCATATCGTGTGGTTTTGCAGAAAACTGCGTCCGCGTCTACCAAAAGATGCATGCGCATGCTTAAAACGCGTTTTGGCACAAATCCATGTGCGGGTGCTAAAAAGAGTAGCATCGGCATGCTTTTCACGTCGTTTGGTAGAAATCCACACGCGCGTTCTGCCAAAAGCACCATTTGCATGCCTATCGTGTGGTTTTGCAGAAAACTGCGTCCGCGTCTACCAAAAAATGCATGCGCATGCTTAAAACGCGCTTTGGCACAAATCCATGTGCGGATGTTAAAAAGAGCAGCATCGGCATGCTTTTCACGTCGTTTGGTAGAAATCCACACGCGCGTTCTGCCAAAAGCACCATTTGCATGCATATCGTGTGGTTTTGCAGAAAACTGCGTCCGCGTCTACCAAAAGATGCATGCGCATGCTTAAAACGCGTTTTGGCACAAATCCATGTGCGGGTGCTAAATAGAGCAGCATCGGCATGCTTTTCACGTCGTTTGGTAGAAATCCACACGCGCGTTCTGCCAAAAGCACCATTTGCATGCCTATCGTGTGGTTTTGCAGAAAACTGCGTCCGCGTCTACCAAAAGATGCATGCGCATGCTTAAAACGCGCTTTGGCTCAAATCCATGTGCGGATGTTAAAAAGAGCAGCATCGGCATGCTTTTCACGTCGTTTGGTAGAAATCCACACGCGCGTTCTGCCAAAAGCACCATTTGCATGCATATCGTGTGGTTTTGCAGAAAACTGCGTCCGCGTCTACCAAAAGATGCATGTGCATGCTAAAAACGCGTTTTGGCACAAATCCATGTGCGGATGTTAAAAAGAGCAGCATCGGCATGCTTTTCACGTCGTTTGGTAGAAATCCACGCGCGCGTTCTGCCAAAAGCACCATTTGCATGCATATCGTGTGGTTTTGCAGAAAACTGCGTCCGCGTCTACCAAAAGATGCATGCGCATGCTTAAAACGCGTTTTGGCACAAATCCATGTGCGGGTGCTAAAAAGAGCAGCATCGGCATGCTTTTCACGTCGTTTGGTAGAAATCCACACGCGCGTTCTGCCAAAAGCACCATTTGCATGCCTATCGTGTGGTTTTGCAGAAAACTGCGTCCGCGTCTACCAAAAGATGTATGCGCATGCTTAAAACGCGTTTTGGCACAAATCCATGAAGCGGGTGCTAAAAAGAGCAGCATCGGCATGCTTTTCACGTCGTTTGGTAGAAATCCACACGCGCGTTCTGCCAAAAGCACCATTTGCATGCCTATCGTGTGGTTTTGCAGAAAACTGCGTCCGCGTCTACCAAAAGATGCATGCGCATGCTTAAAACGCGCTTTGGCACAAATCCATGTGCGGATGTTAAAAAGAGCAGCATCGGCATGCTTTTCACGTCGTTTGGTAGAAATCCACGCGCGCGTTCTTCCAAAAGCACCATTTGCATGCATATCGTGTGGTTTTGCAGAAAACTGCGTCCGCGTCTACCAAAAGATGCATGCGCATGCTTAAAACGCGTTTTGGCACAAATCCATGTGCGGGTGCTAAAAAGAGTAGCATCGGCATGCTTTTCACGTCGTTTGGTAGAAATCCACACGCGCGTTCTGCCAAAAGCACCATTTGCATGCCTATCGTGTGGTTTTGCAGAAAACTGCGTCCGCGTCTACCAAAAGATGCATGCGCATGCTTAAAACGCGCTTTGGCACAAATCCATGTGCGGGTGCTAAAAAGAGCAGCATCGGCATGCTTTTCACGTCGTTTGGTAGAAATCCACACGCGCGTTCTGCCAAAAGCACCATTTGCATGCATATCGTGTGGTTTTGCAGAAAACTGCGTCCGCGTCTACCAAAAGATGCATGTGCATGCTAAAAACGCGTTTTGGCACAAATCCATGTGCGGATGTTAAAAAGAGCAGCATCGGCATGCTTTTCACGTCGTTTGGTAGAAATCCACGCGCGCGTTCTCCCAAAAGCACCATTTGCATGCATATCGTGTGGTTTTGCAGAAAACTGCGTCCGCGTCTACCAAAAGATGCATGCGCATGCTTAAAACGCGTTTTGGCACAAATCCATGTGCGGGTGCTAAAAAGAGCAGCATCGGCATGCTTTTCACGTCGTTTGGTAGAAATCCACACGCGCGTTCTGCCAAAAGCACCATTTGCATGCCTATCGTGTGGTTTTGCAGAAAACTGCGTCCGCGTCTACCAAAAGATGCATGCGCATGCTTAAAACGCGTTTTGGCACAAATCCATGTGCGGGTGCTAAAAAGAGCAGCATCGGCATGCTTTTCACGTCGTTTGGTAGAAATCCACACGCGCGTTCTGCCAAAAGCACCATCTGAATGCCTATCGTGTGGTTTTGCAGAAAACTGCGTCCGCGTCTACCAAAAGATGCATGCGCATGCTTAAAACGCGCTTTGGCACAAATCCATGTGCGGATGTTAAAAAGAGCAGCATCGGCATGCTTTTCACGTCGTCTGGTAGAAATCCACGCGCGCGTTCTGCCAAAAGCACGATTTGCATGCATATCGTGTGGTTTTGCAGAAAACTGCGTCCGCGTCTACCAAAAGATGCATGCGCATGCTTAAAACGCGTTTTGGCACAAATCCATGTGCGGGTGCTAAAAAGAGCAGCATCGGCATGCTTTTCACGTCGTTTGGTAGAAATCCACGCGCGCGTTCTGCCAAAAGCACCATTTGCATGCCTATCGTGTGGTTTTGCAGAAAACTGCGTCCGCGTCTACCAAAAGATGCAAGCGCATGCTTAAAACGCGTTTTGGCACAAATCCATGTGCGGGTGCTAAAAAGAGCAGCATCGGCATGCTTTTCACGTCGTTTGGTAGAAATCCACGCGCGCGTTCTGCCAAAAGCACCATTTGCATGCATATCGTGTGGTTTTGCAGAAAACTGCGTCCGCGTCTACCAAAAGATGCATGCGCATGCTTAAAACGCGTTTTGGCACAAATCCATGTGCGGGTGCTAAAAAGAGCAGCATCGGCATGCTTTTTACGTCGTTTGGTAGAAATCCACGCGCGCGTTCTGCCAAAAGCACGATTTGCATGCATATCGTGTGGTTTTGCAGAAAACTGCGTCCGCGTCTACCAAAAGATGCATGTGCATGCTAAAAACGCGTTTTGGCACAAATCCATGTGCGTGTGCTAAAAAGAGCAGCATCGGCATGCTTTTCACGTCGTTTGGTAGAAATCCACGCGCGTTCTGCTAAAAGCACCATTTGCATGCCTATCGTGTGGTTTTGCAGAAAACTGCGTCCGCGTCTACCAAAAGATGCATGCGCATGCTTAAAACGCGCTTTGGCACAAATCCATGTGCGGATGTTAAAAAGAGCAGCATCGGCATGCTTTTCACGTCGTTTGGTAGAAATCCACGCGCGCGTTCTGGCAAAAGCACCATTTGCATGCCTATCATGTGGTTTTGCAGAAAACTGCGTCCGCGTCTACCAAAAGATGCATGCGCATGCTTAAAACGCGCTTTGGCACAAATCCATGTGCGGATGTTAAAAAGAGCAGCGTCGGCATGCTTTTCACGTCGTTTGGTAGAAATCCACGCGCGCGTTCTGCCAAAAGCACCATTTGCATGCCTATCGTGTGGTTTTGCAGAAAACTGCGTCCGCGTCTACCAAAAGATGCATGCGCATGCTTAAAACGCGTTTTGGCACAAATCCATGTGCGGGTGCTAAAAAGAGCAGCATCGGCATGCTTTTCACGTCGTTTGGCAGAAATCCACGCGCGCGTTCTGCCAAAAGCACAATTTGCATGCATATCGTGTGGTTTTGCAGAAAACTGCGTCCGCGTCTACCAAAAGATGCATGCGCATGCTAAAAACGCGTTTTGGCACAAATCCATGTGCGGGTGCTAAAAAGAGCAGCATCGGCATGCTTTTCACGTCGTTTGGTAGAAATCCACGCGCGCGTTCTGCCAAAAGCACCATTTGCATGGATATCGTGTGGTTTTGCAGAAAACTGCGTCCGCGTCTACCAAAAGATGCAAGCGCATGCTTAAAACGCGTTTTGGCACAAATCAATGTGCGGGTGCTAAAAAGAGCAGCATCGGCATGCTTTTCACGTCGTTTGGTAGAAATCCACGCGCGCGTTCTGCCAAAAGCACCATTTGCATGCATATCGTGTGGTTTTGCAGAAAACTGCGTCCGCGTCTACCAAAAGATGCATGCGCATGCTTAAAACGCGTTTTGGCACAAATCCATGTGCGGGTGCTAAAAAGAGCAGCATCGGCATGCTTTTCACGTCGTTTGGTAGAAATCCACGCGCGCGTTCTGCCAAAAGCACCATTTGCATGCATATCGTGTGGTTTTGCAGAAAACTGCGTCCGCGTCTACCAAAAGATGCATGCGCATGCTTAAAACGCGTTTTGGCACAAATCCATGTGCGGGTGCTAAAAAGAGCAGCATCGGCATGCTTTTCACGTCGTTTGGTAGAAATCCACACGCGCGTTCTGCCAAAAGCACCATTTGCATGCCTATCGTGTGGTTTTGCAGAAAACTGCGTCCGCGTCTACCAAAAGATGCATGCGCATGCTTAAAACGCGTTTTGGCACAAATCCATGTGCGGGTGCTAAAAAGAGCAGCATCGGCATGCTTTTCACGTCGTTTGGTAGAAATCCACACGCGCGTTCTGCCAAAAGCACCATTTGCATGCCTATCGTGTGGTTTTGCAGAAAACTGCGTCCGCGTCTACCAAAAGATGCATGCGCATGCTTAAAACGCGCTTTGGCACAAATCCATGTGCGGATGTTAAAAAGAGCAGCATCGGCATGCTTTTCACGTCGTTTGGTAGAAATCCACGCGCGCGTTCTGCCAAAAGCACCATTTGCATGCATATCGTGTGGTTTTGCAGAAAACTGCGTCCGCGTCTACCAAAAGATGCATGCGCATGCTTAAAACGCGTTTTGGCACAAATCCATGTGCGGGTGCTAAAAAGAGTAGCATCGGCATGCTTTTCACGTCGTTTGGTAGAAATCCACACGCGCGTTCTGCCAAAAGCACCATTTGCATGCCTATCGTGTGGTTTTGCAGAAAACTGCGTCCGCGTCTACCAAAAGATGCATGCGCATGCTTAAAACGCGCTTTGGCACAAATCCATGTGCGGATGTTAAAAAGAGCAGCATCGGCATGCTTTTCACGTCGTTTGGTAGAAATCCACACGCGCGTTCTGCCAAAAGCACCATTTGCATGCATATCGTGTGGTTTTGCAGAAAACTGCGTCCGCGTCTACCAATAGATGCATGTGCATGCTAAAAACGCGTTTTGGCACAAATCCATGTGCGGATGTTAAAAAGAGCAGCATCGGCATGCTTTTCACGTCGTTTGGTAGAAATCCACGCGCGCGTTCTGCCAAAAGCACCATTTGCATGCATATCGTGTGGTTTTGCAGAAAACTGCGTCCGCGTCTACCAAAAGATGCATGTGCATGCTAAAAACGCGTTTTGGCACAAATCCATGTGCGGGTGCTAAAAAGAGCAGCATCGGCATGCTTTTCACGTCGTTTGGTAGAAATCCACGCGCGCGTTCTGCCAAAAGCACCATTTGCATGCCTATCGTGTGGTTTTGCAGAAAACTGCGTCCGCGTCTACCAAAAGATGCATGCGCATGCTTAAAACGCGTTTTGGCACAAATCCATGTGCGGATGTTAAAAAGAGCAGCATCGGCATGCTTTTCACGTCGTTTGGTAGAAATCCACGCGCGTGTTCTGCCAAAAGCACCATTTGCATGCATATCGTGTGGTTTTGCAGAAAACTGCGTCCGCGTCTACCAAAAGATGCATGCGCATGCTTAAAACGCGTTTTGGCACAAATCCATGTGCGGGTGCTAAAAAGAGCAGCATCGGCATGCTTTTCACGTCGTTTGGTAGAAATCCACACGCGCGTTCTGCCAAAAGCACCATTTGCATGCCTATCGTGTGGTTTTGCAGAAAACTGCGTCCGCGTCTACCAAAAGATGCATGCGCATGCTTAAAACGCGCTTTGGCACAAATCCATGTGCGGATGTTAAAAAGAGCAGCATCGGCATGCTTTTCACGTCGTTTGGTAGAAATCCACGCGCGCGTTCTGCCAAAAGCACCATTTGCATGCATATCGTGTGGTTTTGCAGAAAACTGCGTCCGCGTCTACCAAAAGATGCATGCGCATGCTTAAAACACGCTTTGGCACAAATCCATGTGCGGATGTTAAAAAGAGCAGCATCGGCATGCTTTTCACGTCGTTTGGTAGAAATCCACGCGCGCGTTCTGCCAAAAGCACCATTTGCATGCCTATCGTGTGGTTTTGCAGAAAACTGCGTCCGCGTCTACCAAAAGATGCATGCGCATGCTTAAAACGCGCTTTGGCACAAATCCATGTGCGGATGTTAAAAAGAGCAGCATCGGCATGCTTTTCACGTCGTTTGGTAGAAATCCACGCGCGCGTTCTGCCAAAAGCACCATTTGCATGCCTATCGTGTGGTTTTGCAGAAAACTGCGTCCGCGTCTACCAAAAGATGCA
This sequence comes from Dermacentor variabilis, assembly GCF_050947875.1. Classification (NCBI taxonomy): domain Eukaryota; kingdom Metazoa; phylum Arthropoda; class Arachnida; order Ixodida; family Ixodidae; genus Dermacentor; species Dermacentor variabilis. Next base: position 16,839 of record NW_027460772.1, on the reverse strand, counting down.
TGCGCATGCTTAAAACGCGTTTTGGCACAAATCCATGTGCGGATGTTAAAAATCCACGCGCGCGTTCTGCCAAAAGCACGATTTGCATGCATATCGTGTGGTTTTGCAGAAAACTGCGTCCGCGTCTACCAAAAGATGCATGCGCATGCTGAAAACGCGTTTTGGCACAAATCCATGTGCGGGTGCTAAAAAGAGCAGCATCGGCATGCTTTTCACGTCGTTTGGTAGAAATCCACGCGCGCGTTCTGCCAAAAGCACCATTTGCATGCCTATCGTGTGGTTTTGCAGAAAACTGCGTCCGCGTCTACCAAATGATGCATGCGCATGCTTAAAACGCGCTTTGGCACAAATCCATGTGCGGGTGCTAAAAAGAGCAGCATCGGCATGCTTTTCACGTCGTTTGGTAGAAATCCACGCGCGCGTTCTGCCAAAAGCACCATTTGCATGCATATCGTGTGGTTTTGCAGAAAACTGCGTCCGCGTCTACCAAAAGATGCATGCGCATGCTTAAAACGCGTTTTGGCACAAATCCATGTGCGGATGTTAAAAAGAGCAGCATCGGCATGCTTTTCACGTCGTTTGGTAGAAATCCACGCGCGCGTTCTGCCAAAAGCACCATTTGCATGCATATCGTGTGGTTTTGCAGAAAACTGCGTCCGCGTCTACCAAAAGATGCATGCGCATGCTTAAAACGCGTTTTGGCACAAATCCATGTGCGGGTGCTAAAAAGAGCAGCATCGGCATGCTTTTCACGTCGTTTGGTAGAAATCCACGCGCGCGTTCTGCCAAAAGCACCATTTGCATGCCTATGGTGTGGTTTTGCAGAAAACTGCGTCCGCGTCTACCAAAGATGCATGCGCATGCTTAAAACGCGCTTTGGCACAAATCCATGTGCGGATGTTAAAAAGAGCAGCATCGGCATGCTTTTCACGTCGTTTGGTAGAAATCCACGCGCGCGTTCTGCCAAAAGCATCATTTGCATGCATATCGTGTGGTTTTGCAGAAAACTGCGTCCGCGTCTACCAAAAGATGCATGCGCATGCTTAAAACGCGTTTTGGCACAAATCCATGTGCGGGTGCTAAAAAGAGCAGCATCGGCATGCTTTTCACGTCGTTTGGTAGAAATCCACGCGCGCGTTCTGCCAAAAGCACAATTTGCATGCATATCGTGTGGTTTTGCAGAAAACTGCGTCCGCGTCTACCAAAAGATGCATGTGCATGCTTAAAACGCGTTTTGGCACAAATCCATGTGCGGGTGCTAAAAAGAGCAGCATCGGCATGCTTTTCACGTCGTTTGGTAGAAATCCACGCGCGCGTTCTGCCAAAAGCACCATTTGCATGCATATCGTGTGGTTTTGCAGAAAACTGCGTCCGCGTCTACCAAAAGATGCATGCGCATGCTTAAAACGCGCTTTGGCACAAATCCATGTGCGGATGTTAAAAAGAGCAGCATCGGCATGCTTTTCACGTCGTTTGGTAGAAATCCACGCGCGCGTTCTGCCAAAAGCACGATTTGCATGCATATCGTGTGGTTTTGCAGAAAACTGCGTCCGCGTCTACCAAAAGATGCATGCGCATGCTAAAAACGCGTTTTGGCACAAATCCATGTGCGGGTGCTAAAAAGAGCAGCATCGGCATGCTTTTCACGTCGTTTGGTAGAAATCCACGCGCGCGTTCTGCCAAAAGCATCATTTGCATGCATATCGTGTGGTTTTGCAGAAAACTGCGTCCGCGTCTACCAAAAGATGCATGCGCATGCTTAAAACGCGTTTTGGCACAAATCCATGTGCGGGTGCTAAAAAGAGCAGCATCGGCATGCTTTTCACGTCGTTTGGTAGAAATCCACGCGCGCGTTCTGCCAAAAGCACCATTTGCATGCCTATCGTGTGGTTTTGCAGAAAACTGCGTCCGCGTCTACCAAACGATGCATGCGCATTCTTAAAACGCGCTTTGGCACAAATCCATGTGCGGGTGCTAAAAAGAGCAGCATCGGCATGCTTTTCACGTCGTTTGGTAGAAATCCACGCGCGCGTTCTGCCAAAAGCATCATTTGCATGCATATCGTGTGGTTTTGCAGAAAACTGCGTCCGCGTCTACCAAAAGATGCATGCGCATGCTTAAAACGCGTTTTGGCACAAATCCATGTGCGGGTGCTAAAAAGAGCAGCATCGGCATGCTTTTCACGTCGTTTGGTAGAAATCCACGCGCGCGTTCTGCCAAAAGCACCATTTGCATGCCTATCGTGTGGTTTTGCAGAAAACTGCGTCCGCGTCTACCAAACGATGCATGCGCATGCTTAAAACGCGTTTTGGCACAAATCCATGTGCGGGTGCTAAAAAGAGCAGCATCGGCATGCTTTTCACGTCGTTTGGTAGAAATCCACGCGCGCGTTCTGCCAAAAGCACCATTTGCATGCCTATCGTGTGGTTTTGCAGAAAACTGCGTCCGCGTCTACCAAAAGATGCATGCGCATGCTTAAAACGCGTTTTGGCACAAATCCATGTGCGGATGTTAAAAAGAGCAGCATCGGCATGCTTTTCACGTCGTTTGGTAGAAATCCACGCGCGTGTTCTGCCAAAAGCACCATTTGCATGCATATCGTGTGGTTTTGCAGAAAACTGCGTCCGCGTCTACCAAAAGATGCATGCGCATGCTTAAAACGCGTTTTGGCACAAATCCATGTGCGGGTGCTAAAAAGAGCAGCATCGGCATGCTTTTCACGTCGTTTGGTAGAAATCCACACGCGCGTTCTGCCAAAAGCACCATTTGCATGCCTATCGTGTGGTTTTGCAGAAAACTGCGTCCGCGTCTACCAAAAGATGCATGCGCATGCTTAAAACGCGCTTTGGCACAAATCCATGTGCGGATGTTAAAAAGAGCAGCATCGGCATGCTTTTCACGTCGTTTGGTAGAAATCCACGCGCGCGTTCTGCCAAAAGCACCATTTGCATGCATATCGTGTGGTTTTGCAGAAAACTGCGTCCGCGTCTACCAAAAGATGCATGCGCATGCTTAAAACACGCTTTGGCACAAATCCATGTGCGGATGTTAAAAAGAGCAGCATCGGCATGCTTTTCACGTCGTTTGGTAGAAATCCACGCGCGCGTTCTGCCAAAAGCACCATTTGCATGCCTATCGTGTGGTTTTGCAGAAAACTGCGTCCGCGTCTACCAAAAGATGCATGCGCATGCTTAAAACGCGCTTTGGCACAAATCCATGTGCGGATGTTAAAAAGAGCAGCATCGGCATGCTTTTCACGTCGTTTGGTAGAAATCCACGCGCGCGTTCTGCCAAAAGCACCATTTGCATGCCTATCGTGTGGTTTTGCAGAAAACTGCGTCCGCGTCTACCAAAAGATGCATGCGCATGCTTAAAACGCGTTTTGGCACAAATCCATGTGCGGATGTTAAAAATCCACGCGCGCGTTCTGCCAAAAGCACGATTTGCATGCATATCGTGTGGTTTTGCAGAAAACTGCGTCCGCGTCTACCAAAAGATGCATGCGCATGCTGAAAACGCGTTTTGGCACAAATCCATGTGCGGGTGCTAAAAAGAGCAGCATCGGCATGCTTTTCACGTCGTTTGGTAGAAATCCACGCGCGCGTTCTGCCAAAAGCACCATTTGCATGCCTATCGTGTGGTTTTGCAGAAAACTGCGTCCGCGTCTACCAAATGATGCATGCGCATGCTTAAAACGCGCTTTGGCACAAATCCATGTGCGGGTGCTAAAAAGAGCAGCATCGGCATGCTTTTCACGTCGTTTGGTAGAAATCCACGCGCGCGTTCTGCCAAAAGCACCATTTGCATGCATATCGTGTGGTTTTGCAGAAAACTGCGTCCGCGTCTACCAAAAGATGCATGCGCATGCTTAAAACGCGTTTTGGCACAAATCCATGTGCGGATGTTAAAAAGAGCAGCATCGGCATGCTTTTCACGTCGTTTGGTAGAAATCCACGCGCGCGTTCTGCCAAAAGCACCATTTGCATGCATATCGTGTGGTTTTGCAGAAAACTGCGTCCGCGTCTACCAAAAGATGCATGCGCATGCTTAAAACGCGTTTTGGCACAAATCCATGTGCGGGTGCTAAAAAGAGCAGCATCGGCATGCTTTTCACGTCGTTTGGTAGAAATCCACGCGCGCGTTCTGCCAAAAGCACCATTTGCATGCCTATGGTGTGGTTTTGCAGAAAACTGCGTCCGCGTCTACCAAAAGATGCATGCGCATGCTTAAAACGCGCTTTGGCACAAATCCATGTGCGGATGTTAAAAAGAGCAGCATCGGCATGCTTTTCACGTCGTTTGGTAGAAATCCACGCGCGCGTTCTGCCAAAAGCATCATTTGCATGCATATCGTGTGGTTTTGCAGAAAACTGCGTCCGCGTCTACCAAAAGATGCATGCGCATGCTTAAAACGCGTTTTGGCACAAATCCATGTGCGGGTGCTAAAAAGAGCAGCATCGGCATGCTTTTCACGTCGTTTGGTAGAAATCCACGCGCGCGTTCTGCCAAAAGCACAATTTGCATGCATATCGTGTGGTTTTGCAGAAAACTGCGTCCGCGTCTACCAAAAGATGCATGTGCATGCTTAAAACGCGTTTTGGCACAAATCCATGTGCGGGTGCTAAAAAGAGCAGCATCGGCATGCTTTTCACGTCGTTTGGTAGAAATCCACGCGCGCGTTCTGCCAAAAGCACCATTTGCATGCATATCGTGTGGTTTTGCAGAAAACTGCGTCCGCGTCTACCAAAAGATGCATGCGCATGCTTAAAACGCGCTTTGGCACAAATCCATGTGCGGATGTTAAAAAGAGCAGCATCGGCATGCTTTTCACGTCGTTTGGTAGAAATCCACGCGCGCGTTCTGCCAAAAGCACGATTTGCATGCATATCGTGTGGTTTTGCAGAAAACTGCGTCCGCGTCTACCAAAAGATGCATGCGCATGCTAAAAACGCGTTTTGGCACAAATCCATGTGCGGGTGCTAAAAAGAGCAGCATCGGCATGCTTTTCACGTCGTTTGGTAGAAATCCACGCGCGCGTTCTGCCAAAAGCATCATTTGCATGCATATCGTGTGGTTTTGCAGAAAACTGCGTCCGCGTCTACCAAAAGATGCATGCGCATGCTTAAAACGCGTTTTGGCACAAATCCATGTGCGGGTGCTAAAAAGAGCAGCATCGGCATGCTTTTCACGTCGTTTGGTAGAAATCCACGCGCGCGTTCTGCCAAAAGCACCATTTGCATGCCTATCGTGTGGTTTTGCAGAAAACTGCGTCCGCGTCTACCAAACGATGCATGCGCATTCTTAAAACGCGCTTTGGCACAAATCCATGTGCGGGTGCTAAAAAGAGCAGCATCGGCATGCTTTTCACGTCGTTTGGTAGAAATCCACGCGCGCGTTCTGCCAAAAGCATCATTTGCATGCATATCGTGTGGTTTTGCAGAAAACTGCGTCCGCGTCTACCAAAAGATGCATGCGCATGCTTAAAACGCGTTTTGGCACAAATCCATGTGCGGGTGCTAAAAAGAGCAGCATCGGCATGCTTTTCACGTCGTTTGGTAGAAATCCACGCGCGCGTTCTGCCAAAAGCACCATTTGCATGCCTATCGTGTGGTTTTGCAGAAAACTGCGTCCGCGTCTACCAAACGATGCATGCGCATGCTTAAAACGCGTTTTGGCACAAATCCATGTGCGGGTGCTAAAAAGAGCAGCATCGGCATGCTTTTCACGTCGTTTGGTAGAAATCCACGCGCGCGTTCTGCCAAAAGCACCATTTGCATGCCTATCGTGTGGTTTTGCAGAAAACTGCGTCCGCGTCTACCAAAAGATGCATGCGCATGCTTAAAACGCGCTTTGGCACAAATCCATGTGCGGATGTTAAAAAGAGCAGCATCGGCATGCTTTTCACGTCGTTTGGTAGAAATCCACGCGCGCGTTCTGCCAAAAGCATCATTTGCATGCATATCGTGTGGTTTTGCAGAAAACTGCGTCCGCGTCTACCAAAAGATGCATGCGCATGCTTAAAACGCGCTTTGGCACAAATCCATGTGCGGATGTTAAAAAGAGCAGCATCGGCATGCTTTTCACGTCGTTTGGTAGAAATCCACGCGCGCGTTCTGCCAAAAGCACGATTTGCATGCATATCGTGTGGTTTTGCAGAAAACTGCGTCCGCGTCTACCAAAAGATGCATGCGCATGCTAAAAACGCGTTTTGGCACAAATCCATGTGCGGGTGCTAAAAAGAGCAGCATCGGCATGCTTTTCACGTCGTTTGGTAGAAATCCACGCGCGCGTTCTGCCAAAAGCACCATTTGCATGCCTATCGTGTGGTTTTGCAGAAAACTGCGTCCGCGTCTACCAAACGATGCATGCGCATTCTTAAAACGCGCTTTGGCACAAATCCATGTGCGGGTGCTAAAAAGAGCAGCATCGGCATGCTTTTCACGTCGTTTGGTAGAAATCCACGCGCGCGTTCTGCCAAAAGCACCATTTGCATGCATATCGTGTGGTTTTGCAGAAAACTGCGTCCGCGTCTACCAAAAGATGCATGCGCATGCTTAAAACGCGCTTTGGCACAAATCCATGTGCGGATGTTAAAAAGAGCAGCATCGGCATGCTTTTCACGTCGTTTGGTAGAAATCCACGCGCGCGTTCTGCCAAAAGCATCATTTGCATGCATATCGTGTGGTTTTGCAGAAAACTGCGTCCGCGTCTACCAAAAGATGCATGTGCATGCTTAAAACGCGTTTTGGCACAAATCCATGTGCGGGTGCTAAAAAGAGCAGCATCGGCATGCTTTTCACGTCGTTTGGTAGAAATCCACGCGCGCGTTCTGCCAAAAGCACCATTTGCATGCATATCGTGTGGTTTTGCAGAAAACTGCGTCCGCGTCTACCAAAAGATGCATGCGCATGCTTAAAACGCGTTTTGGCACAAATCCATGTGCGGGTGCTAAAAAGAGCAGCATCGGCATGCTTTTCACGTCGTTTGGTAGAAATCCACGCGCGCGTTCTGCCAAAAGCACCATTTGCATGCATATCGTGTGGTTTTGCAGAAAACTGCGTCCGCGTCTACCAAAAGATGCATGCGCATGCTTAAAACGCGTTTTGGCACAAATCCATGTGCGGGTGCTAAAAAGAGCAGCATCGGCATGCTTTTTACGTCGTTTGGTAGAAATCCACGCGCGCGTTCTGCCAAAAGCACGATTTGCATGCATATCGTGTGGTTTTGCAGAAAACTGCGTCCGCGTCTACCAAAAGATGCATGTGCATGCTAAAAACGCGTTTTGGCACAAATCCATGTGCGGGTGCTAAAAAGAGCAGCATCGGCATGCTTTTCACGTCGTTTGGTAGAAATCCACGCGCGCGTTCTGCCAAAAGCACGATTTGCAAGCATATCGTGTGGTTTTGCAGAAAACTGCGTCCGCGTCTACCAAAAGATGCATGCACATGCTTAAAACGCGCTTTGGCACAAAGCCATGTGCGGATGTTAAAAAGAGCAGCATCGGCATGCTTTTCACGTCGTTTGGTAGAAATCCACGCGCGCGTTCTGCCAAAAGCACCATTTGCATGCCTATCGTGTGGTTTTGCCGAAAACTGCGTCCGCGTCTACCAAAAGATGCATGCGCATGCTTAAAACGCGCTTTGGCACAAATCCATGTGCGGATGTTAAAAAGAGCAGCATCGGCATGCTTTTCACGTCGTTTGGTAGAAATCCACGCGCGCGTTCTGCCAAAAGCACCATTTGCATGCATATCGTGTGGTTTTGCAGAAAACTGCGTCCGCGTCTACCAAAAGATGCATGCGCATGCTTAAAACGCGTTTTGGCACAAATCCATGTGCGGGTGCTAAAAAGAGCAGCATCGGCATGCTTTTCACGTCGTTTGGTAGAAATCCACGCGCGCGTTCTGCCAAAAGCACCATTTGCATGCCTATCGTGTGGTTTTGCAGAAAACTGCGTCCGCGTCTACCAAAGATGCATGCGCATGCTTAAAACGCGCTTTGGCACAAATCCATGTGCGGATGTTAAAAAGAGCAGCATCGGCATGCTTTTCACGTCGTTTGGTAGAAATCCACGCGCGCGTTCTGCCAAAAGCACCATTTGCATGCCTATCGTGTGGTTTTGCAGAAAACTGCGTCCGCGTCTACCAAAAGATGCATGCGCATGCTTAAAACGCGTTTTGGCACAAATCCATGTGCGGATGTTAAAAATCCACGCGCGCGTTCTGCCAAAAGCCCGATTTGCATGCATATCGTGTGGTTTTGCAGAAAACTGCGTCCGCGTCTACCAAATGATGCATGCGCATGCTTAAAACGCGCTTTGGCACAAATCCATGTGCGGGTGCTAAAAAGAGCAGCATCGGCATGCTTTTCACGTCGTTTGGTAGAAATCCACGCGCGCGTTCTGCCAAAGCACCATTTGCATGCATATCGTGTGGTTTTGCAGAAAACTGCGTCCGCGTCTACCAAAAGATGCATGCGCATGCTTAAAACGCGTTTTGGCACAAATCCATGTGCGGATGTTAAAAAGAGCAGCATCGGCATGCTTTTCACGTCGTTTGGTAGAAATCCACGCGCGCGTTCTGCCAAAAGCACCATTTGCATGCATATCGTGTGGTTTTGCAGAAAACTGCGTCCGCGTCTACCAAAGATGCATGCGCATGCTTAAAACGCGTTTTGGCACAAATCCATGTGCGGGTGCTAAAAAGAGCAGCATCGGCATGCTTTTCACGTCGTTTGGTAGAAATCCACGCGCGCGTTCTGCCAAAAGCACCATTTGCATGCCTATGGTGTGGTTTTGCAGAAAACTGCGTCCGCGTCTACCAAAAGATGCATGCGCATGCTTAAAACGCGCTTTGGCACAAATCCATGTGCGGATGTTAAAAAGAGCAGCATCGGCATGCTTTTCACGTCGTTTGGTAGAAATCCACGCGCGCGTTCTGCGCCAAAAGCATCATTTGCATGCATATTGTGTGGTTTTGCAGAAAACTGCGTCCGCGTCTACCAAAAGATGCATGCGCATGCTTAAAACGCGTTTTGGCACAAATCCATGTGCGGGTGCTAAAAGGAGCAGCATCGGCATGCTTTTCACGTCGTTTGGTAGAAATCCACGCGCGCGTTCTGCCAAAAGCACAATTTGCATGCATATCGTGTGGTTTTGCAGAAAACTGCGTCCGCGTCTACCAAAAGATGCATGTGCATGCTTAAAACGCGTTTTGGCACAAATCCATGTGCGGGTGCTAAAAAGAGCAGCATCGGCATGCTTTTCACGTCGTTTGGTAGAAATCCACGCGCGCGTTCTGCCAAAAGCACCATTTGCATGCATATCGTGTGGTTTTGCAGAAAACTGCGTCCGCGTCTACCAAAAGATGCATGCGCATGCTTAAAACGCGCTTTGGCACAAATCCATGTGCGGATGTTAAAAAGAGCAGCATCGGCATGCTTTTCTCGTCGTTTGGTAGAAATCCACGCGCGCGTTCTGCCAAAAGCACGATTTGCATGCATATCGTGTGGTTTTGCAGAAAACTGCGTCCGCGTCTACCAAAAGGTGCATGCGCATGCTAAAAACGCGTTTTGGCACAAATCCATGTGCGGGTGCTAAAAAGAGCAGCATCGGCATGCTTTTCACGTCGTTTGGTAGAAATCCACGCGCGCGTTCTGCCAAAAGCACCATTTGCATGCCTATCGTGTGGTTTTGCAGAAAACTGCGTCCGCGTCTACCAAACGATGCATGCGCATTCTTAAAACGCGCTTTGGCACAAATCCATGTGCGGATGTTAAAAATCCACGCGCGCGTTCTGCCAAAAGCCCGATTTGCATGCATATCGTGTGGTTTTGCAGAAAACTGCGTCCGCGTCTACCAAAAGATGCATGCGCATGCTGAAAACGCGTTTTGGCACAAATCCATGTGCGGGTGCTAAAAAGAGCAGCATCGGCATGCTTTTCACGTCGTTTGGTAGAAATCCACGCGCGCGTTCTGCCAAAAGCACCATTTGCATGCCTATCGTGTGGTTTTGCAGAAAACTGCGTCCGCGTCTACCAAATGATGCATGCGCATGCTTAAAACGCGCTTTGGCACAAATCCATGTGCGGGTGCTAAAAAGAGCAGCATCGGCATGCTTTTCACGTCGTTTGGTAGAAATCCACGCGCGCGTTCTGCCAAAAGCACCATTTGCATGCATATCGTGTGGTTTTGCAGAAAACTGCGTCCGCGTCTACCAAAAGATGCATGCGCATGCTTAAAACGCGTTTTGGCACAAATCCATGTGCGGATGTTAAAAAGAGCAGCATCGGCATGCTTTTCACGTCGTTTGGTAGAAATCCACGCGCGCGTTCTGCCAAAAGCACCATTTGCATGCATATCGTGTGGTTTTGCAGAAAACTGCGTCCGCGTCTACCAAAAGATGCATGCGCATGCTTAAAACGCGTTTTGGCACAAATCCATGTGCGGGTGCTAAAAAGAGCAGCATCGGCATGCTTTTCACGTCGTTTGGTAGAAATCCACGCGCGCGTTCTGCCAAAAGCACCATTTGCATGCCTATGGTGTGGTTTTGCAGAAAACTGCGTCCGCGTCTACCAAAAGATGCATGCGCATGCTTAAAACGCGCTTTGGCACAAATCCATGTGCGGATGTTAAAAAGAGCAGCATCGGCATGCTTTTCACGTCGTTTGGTAGAAATCCACGCGCGCGTTCTGCCAAAAGCATCATTTGCATGCATATTGTGTGGTTTTGCAGAAAACTGCGTCCGCGTCTACCAAAAGATGCATGCGCATGATTAAAACGCGTTTTGGCACAAATCCATGTGCGGGTGCTAAAAAGAGCAGCATCGGTATGCTTTTCACGTCGTTTGGTAGAAATCCACGCGCGCGTTCTGCCAAAAGCACAATTTGCATGCATATCGTGTGGTTTTGCAGAAAACTGCGTCCGCGTCTACCAAAAGATGCATGTGCATGCTTAAAACGCGTTTTGGCACAAATCCATGTGCGGGTGCTAAAAAGAGCAGCATCGGCATGCTTTTCACGTCGTTTGGTAGAAATCCACGCGCGCGTTCTGCCAAAAGCACCATTTGCATGCATATCGTGTGGTTTTGCAGAAAACTGCGTCCGCGTCTACCAAAAGATGCATGCGCATGCTTAAAACGCGCTTTGGCACAAATCCATGTGCGGATGTTAAAATGAGCAGCATCGGCATGCTTTTCACGTCGTTTGGTAGAAATCCACGCGCGCGTTCTGCCAAAAGCACGATTTGCATGCATATCGTGTGGTTTTGCAGAAAACTGCGTCCGCGTCTACCAAAAGATGCATGCGCATGCTAAAAACGCGTTTTGGCACAAATCCATGTGCGGGTGCTAAAAAGAGCAGCATCGGCATGCTTTTCACGTCGTTTGGTAGAAATCCACGCGCGCGTTCTGCCAAAAGCACCATTTGCATGCCTATCGTGTGGTTTTGCAGAAAACTGCGTCCGCGTCTACCAAAAGATGCATGCGCATGCTTAAAACGCGCTTTGGCACAAATCCATATGCGGATGTTAAAAAGAGCAGCGTCGGCATGCTTTTCACGTCGTTTGGTAGAAATCCACGCGCGCGTTCTGCCAAAAGCACCATTTGCATGCATATCGTGTGGTTTTGCAGAAAACTGCGTCCGCGTCTACCAAAAGATGCATGCGCATGCTTAAAACGCGTTTTGGCACAAATCCATGTGCGGGTGCTAAAAAGAGCAGCATCGGCATGCTTTTCACGTCGTTTGGTAGAAATCCACGCGCGCGTTCTGCCAAAAGCACAATTTGCATGCATATCGTGTGGTTTTGCAGAAAACTGCGTCCGCGTCTACCAAAAGATGCATGCGCATGCTAAAAACGCGTTTTGGCACAAATCCATGTGCGGGTGCTAAAAAGAGCAGCATCGGCATGCTTTTCACGTCGTTTGGTAGAAATCCACGCGCGCGTTCTGCCAAAAGCACCATTTGCATGGATATCGTGTGGTTTTGCAGAAAACTGCGTCCGCGTCTACCAAAAGATGCAAGCGCATGCTTAAAACGCGTTTTGGCACAAATCCATGTGCGGGTGCTAAAAAGAGCAGCATCGGCATGCTTTTTACGTCGTTTGGTAGAAATCCACGCGCGCGTTCTGCCAAAAGCACGATTTGCATGCATATCGTGTGGTTTTGCAGAAAACTGCGTCCGCGTCTACCAAAAGATGCATGTGCATGCTAAAAACGCGTTTTGGCACAAATCCATGTGCGGGTGCTAAAAAGAGCAGCATCGGCATGCTTTTCACGTCGTTTGGTAGAAATCCACGCGCGTTCTGCTAAAAGCACCATTTGCATGCCTATCGTGTGGTTTTGCAGAAAACTGCGTCCGCGTCTACCAAAAGATGCATGCGCATGCTTAAAACGCGCTTTGGCACAAATCCATGTGCGGATGTTAAAAAGAGCAGCATCGGCATGCTTTTCACGTCGTTTGGTAGAAATCCACGCGCGCGTTCTGGCAAAAGCACCATTTGCATGCCTATCATGTGGTTTTGCAGAAAACTGCGTCCGCGTCTACCAAAAGATGCATGCGCATGCTTAAAACGCGCTTTGGCACAAATCCATGTGCGGATGTTAAAAAGAGCAGCATCGGCATGCTTTTCACGTCGTTTGGTAGAAATCCACGCGCGCGTTCTGCCAAAAGCACCATTTGCATGCCTATCGTGTGGTTTTGCAGAAAACTGCGTCCGCGTCTACCAAAAGATGCATGCGCATGCTTAAAACGCGTTTTGGCACAAATCCATGTGCGGGTGCTAAAAAGAGCAGCATCGGCATGCTTTTCACGTCGTTTGGCAGAAATCCACGCGCGCGTTCTGCCAAAAGCACAATTTGCATGCATATCGTGTGGTTTTGCAGAAAACTGCGTCCGCGTCTACCAAAAGATGCATGCGCATGCTAAAAACGCGTTTTGGCACAAATCCATGTGCGGGTGCTAAAAAGAGCAGCATCGGCATGCTTTTCACGTCGTTTGGTAGAAATCCACGCGCGCGTTCTGCCAAAAGCACCATTTGCATGGATATCGTGTGGTTTTGCAGAAAACTGCGTCCGCGTCTACCAAAAGATGCAAGCGCATGCTTAAAACGCGTTTTGGCACAAATCCATGTGCGGGTGCTAAAAAGAGCAGCATCGGCATGCTTTTCACGTCGTTTGGTAGAAATCCACGCGCGCGTTCTGCCAAAAGCACCATTTGCATGCCTATCGTGTGGTTTTGCAGAAAACTGCGTCCGCGTCTACCAAAAGATGCATGCGCATGCTTAAAACGCGTTTTGGCACAAATCCATGTGCGGGTGCTAAAAAGAGCAGCATCGGCATGCTTTTCACGTCGTTTGGTAGAAATCCACGCGCGCGTTCTGCCAAAAGCACCAGTTGCATGTATATCGTGGGGTTTTGCAGAAAACTGCGTCCGCGTCTACCAAAAGATGCATGCGCATGCTTAAAACGCGCTTTGGCACAAATCCATGTACGGATGTTAAAAAGAGCAGCATCGGCATGCTTTTCACGTCGTTTGGTAGAAATCCACGCGCGCGTTCTGCCAAAAGCACCATTTGCATGCCTATCGTGTGGTTTTGCAGAAAACTGCGTCCGCGTCTACCAAAAGATGCATGCGCATGCTTAAAACGCGTTTTGGCACAAATCCATGTGCGGGTGCTAAAAAGAGCAGCGTCCGCATGCTTTTCACGTCGTTTGGTAGAAATGCACGTGCGCGTTCTGCCAAAAGCACCATTTGCATGCCTATCGTGTGGTTTTGCAGAAAACTGCGTCCGCGTCTACCAAAAGATGCATGCGCATGCTTAAAACGCGTTTTGGCACAAATCCATGTGCGGATGTTACAAAGAGCAGCATCGGCATGCTTTTCACGTCGTTTGGTAGAAATCCACGCGGGCGTTCTGCCAAAAGCACTATTTGCATGCATATCGTGTGGTTTTGCAGAAAACTGCGTCCGCGTCTACCAAAAGATGCATGCGCATGCTTAAAACGCGTTTTGGCACAAATCCATGTGCGGGTGTTAAAAAGAGCAGCATCGGCATGCTTTTCACGTCGTTTGGTAGAAATCCACGCGCGTGTTCTGCCAAAAGCACCATTTGCATGCCTATCGTGTGGTTTTGCAGAAAACTGCGTCCGCGTCTACCAAAAGATGCATGCGCATGCTTAAAACGCGTTTTGGCACAAATCCATGTGCGGATGTTAAAAAGAGCAGCATCGGCATGCTTTTCACGTCGTTTGGTAGAAATCCACGCGCGCGTTCTGCCAAAAGCACCATTTGCATGCATATCGTGTGGTTTTGCAGAAAACTGCGTCCGCGTCTACCAAAAGATGCATGCGCATGCTTAAAACGCGTTTTGGCACAAATCCATGTGCGGGTGCTAAAAGAGCAGCATCGGCATGCTTTTCACGTCGTTTGGTAGAAATCCACACGCGCGTTCTGCCAAAAGCACCATTTGCATGCCTATCGTGTGGTTTTGCAGAAAACTGCGTCCGCGTCTACCAAAGATGCATGCGCATGCTTAAAACGCGTTTTGGCACAAATCCATGTGCGGGTGCTAAAAAGAGCAGCATCGGCATGCTTTTCACGTCGTTTGGTAGAAATCCACACGCGCGTTCTGCCAAAAGCACCATTTGCATGCCTATCGTGTGGTTTTGCAGAAAACTGCGTCCGCGTCTACCAAAAGATGCATGCGCATGCTTAAAACGCGCTTTGGCACAAATCCATGTGCGGATGTTAAAAAGAGCAGCATCGGCATGCTTTTCACGTCGTTTGGTAGAAATCCACGCGCGCGTTCTGCCAAAAGCACCATTTGCATGCATATCGTGTGGTTTTGCAGAAAACTGCGTCCGCGTCTACCAAAAGATGCATGCGCATGCTTAAAACGCGTTTTGGCACAAATCCATGTGCGGGTGCTAAAAAGAGTAGCATCGGCATGCTTTTCACGTCGTTTGGTAGAAATCCACACGCGCGTTCTGCCAAAAGCACCATTTGCATGCCTATCGTGTGGTTTTGCAGAAAACTGCGTCCGCGTCTACCAAAAGATGCATGCGCATGCTTAAAACGCGCTTGCACAAATCCATGTGCGGATGTAAAAAGAGCAGCATCGGCATGCTTTTCACGTCGTTTGGTAGAAATCCACACGCGCGTTCTGCCAAAAGCACCATTTGCATGCATATCGTGTGGTTTTGCAGAAAACTGCGTCCGCGTCTACCAAAAGATGCATGTGCATGCTAAAAACGCGTTTTGGCACAAATCTATGTGCGGATGTTAAAAAGAGCAGCATCGGCATGCTTTTCACGTCGTTTGGTAGAAATCCACGCGCGCGTTCTGCCAAAAGCACCATTGCATGCATATCGTGTGGTTTTGCAGAAAACTGCGTCCGCGTCTACCAAAAGATGCATGTGCATGCTAAAAACGCGTTTTGGCACAAATCCATGTGCGGTGCTAAAAAGAGCAGCATCGGCATGCTTTTCACGTCGTTTGGTAGAAATCCACGCGCGCGTTCTGCCAAAAGCACCATTTGCATGCCTATCGTGTGGTTTTGCAGAAAACTGCGTCCGCGTCTACCAAAAGATGCATGCGCATGCTTAAAACGCGTTTTGGCACAAATCCATGTGCGGATGTTAAAAAGAGCAGCATCGGCATGCTTTTCACGTCGTTTGGTAGAAATCCACGCGCGTGTTCTGCCAAAAGCACCATTTGCATGCATATCGTGTGGTTTTGCAGAAAACTGCGTCCGCGTCTACCAAAAGATGCATGCGCATGCTTAAAACGCGTTTTGGCACAAATCCATGTGCGGGTGCTAAAAAGAGCAGCATCGGCATGCTTTTCACGTCGTTTGGTAGAAATCCACACGCGCGTTCTGCCAAAAGCACCATTTGCATGCCTATCGTGTGGTTTTGCAGAAAACTGCGTCCGCGTCTACCAAAAGATGCATGCGCATGCTTAAAACGCGCTTTGGCACAAATCCATGTGCGGATGTTAAAAAGAGCAGCATCGGCATGCTTTTCACGTCGTTTGGTAGAAATCCACGCGCGCGTTCTGCCAAAAGCACCATTTGCATGCATATCGTGTGGTTTTGCAGAAACTGCGTCCGCGTCTACAAAAGATGCATGCGCATGCTTAAAACACGCTTTGGCACAAATCCATGTGCGGATGTTAAAAAGAGCAGCATCGGCATGCTTTTCACGTCGTTTGTTAGAAATCCACACGCGCGTTCTGCCAAAAGCACCATTTGCATGCATATCGTGTGGTTTTGCAGAAAACTGCGTCCGCGTCTACCAAAAGATGCATGCGCATGCTTAAAACGCGTTTTGGCACAAATCCAATTGCGGGTGCTAAAAGAGCAGCATCGGCATGCTTTTCACGTCGTTTGGTAGAAATCCACACGCGCGTTCTGCCAAAAGCACATTTGCATGCCTATCGTGTGGTTTGCAGAAAACTGCGTCCGCGTCTACCAAAAGATGCATGCGCATGCTTTAAAACGCGCTTTGGCACAAATCCATGTGCGGGTGCTAAAAAGAGCAGCATCGGCATGCTTTTCACGTCGTTTGGTAGAAATCCACGCGCGCGTTCTGCCAAAAGCACCATTTGCATGCCTATCGTGTGGTTTTGCAGAAACTGCGTCCGCGTCTACCAAAAGATGCATGCGCATGCTTAAAACGCGTTTTGGCACAAATCCATGTGCGGATGTTAAAAAGAGCAGCATCGGCATGCTTTTCACGTCGTTTGGTAGAAATCCACGCGCGCGTTCTGCCAAAAGCACCATTTGCATGCATATCGTGTGGTTTTGCAGAAAACTGCGTCCGCGTCTACCAAAAGATGCATGCGCA